>NW_025533817.1:130000-225000 GCF_020615455.1 Coregonus clupeaformis | reverse complement strand
CTCTCTCTCTCTCTCTCTCTCTCTCTCTCTCGCTGTCCTTTATTTTCTCTCTACAGGCAACAACCGCAGATCCCCATCAGCACCAGCGCCGGCGTGGTCTACCCTGGGGCCATAACCATGGCAACGACCACACCCTCCCCTCATATGACGTCGGAGTGCTCCAGCGCCTCAGCGAGCCCGGAGCCGGCCATTCCCGTCATCCAGAGCACCTACAACATGAAGATAGAGCCCGTTGCCATGTTAACCAACGACCCCATCATCAACGGAGTGGTAGATGAGATGGACATGTACGAGGACTTTGACGAGGAGCCCAAATCGGACTACAGCAGTGAGACTGAGACACTGGAGCCCATCGTCAGCGCCAACTGAGGCCTCTCAACACCTGAGCCAAGACATACACACATTCATACTGGAGAACCATCCCCAGGGTGGAAGACTGACAGAAGGAGGAGAAACAGAAGAACAAAAAAATACAGAACAAAAAAAAAAATGTTCTGATGATGTATCATTTAGGAGCCTGCATGCATATGTGGCTCCGTCAGAATCAACAGCTATCGGTCTTCAATGTTTCTTACAGTGTGTGAAGCAGTTTGGTTTAGTTCATTTTGGATTTCCTATTTTATTATCTCATCGTTTATTTTTTGTGTTTTGTTCATGGACATTTACACAATTAGGGTATTGCCTATACAACTTTGGATGACAGGACTTGAAATGAATCCATAATTCTTACAGTCTTACTTTTTTTCTTATGATATACATATTTTTTTTCTCTTCAGTTAAATGCTTTTAATAGATTTCATTACTGTTTTTGATGGGAGTTATATATTCTCACTCAGGTATGCTGTGTCAGCCAACAGCTTGTGAATGTTTTAAATCTGAATTTATTTGAAACTATTAAGAGAACAAAATATTTGGAAATTCATATTAACTAAAAACAAACAAACAGAACAATTCCACAATTCTGGGACATAATCAGACTCCCTTATTATTAATTGTATTAGTATTATTATTATAATTATTATAATTATTATTGTTATTATTAACATACTGTACAATTTTGTGCAGATGTGCCAAACATTTCAACGTTCTTTTCTCTTAAATAATTAGTTTGAGTCTCGAGGGAGAGACTTGAGTCTTAGACAATCTCTTAATATCTTAGTGCGGCTTCAAAATCCAGTTTCTTTATATACCTTCTATATTGAAACACTCAGGAATCTGGAGACAGTGGACTGTGTCTAGGCCAGGAACAGGAAGTGATGCAATAGCTTCAGGTGTGGTTGTGCATAATGGCAGCTGTTCTCCATGGAGACCAATGCGGTGACCAACAGGCCCTTCTCCTCTCCCTGTCCCTCTCCAGCTCATGTCACCAGGCCAGTCTAACGCAGAGCACTGTAACACTCCCCTCACACTCTCTGCTCACTCTCCAACTCAGTCTTACCAACTTCTTAATCAGAGTGATTGTAATCAGGCCAGTATTCCAAGGGGCCAAAGGCATCCAATCTGTGGGATTGGAAAGGCAGCGAAAGGCAGCTTTGGGGGCATTACAATCACAAATTGCTGTTTTACAATGTTTAGCTACAGTACATTCGGTTAAACACTTTAGCCCCTACTGGGGCGGCAAGTTTTAAAGTCTTTGGTCTTAAAACTCTTTTTATTTTTTATCTTAAGTCTTTTTTCGACATTGTAAATCTTAAATTGACACGAGAAGGTCTTAAAGCAGAGTTAACTACTGCAGCAGTCTTAAGAGAAGAGGCAGTGTGTGAGGGAATAACGTCATGTTTTTATTTAAAGGAGGGTTACAGACAAAGTATTACATTCTAACAAATCATATTAAACACAACAGTATTTCATTCATAAGCCACACCAGAGCTGTGATGGTGATTCTCTACATTGATGCACTTACATATTAACACTTACTACTTCATCTAAGTGAATACTTTACATTGAACAACATTTGTGTTGTTTTATAATGGCCAGAGCAATTGAAAATGCACTTCTGTATTGTATTTACATACAGACAATGAATATGAAACGTAACACAATCAATCAGCGCTTAATCTTGTGACAATCCGTCACAAACTGAAAGAGCTTTACCTCTTGAACGGTCCTTTTATCAGCTGAACAGATCCCAGGTTGATACCTTATGGAGAAACAGCTAGAGATGGCCAGCAGTCAAGGCCTTACTGTCCACAATATAGCCCTCCTACAGGCCAGAAGGACTAAGTGCCTCCCTCTCCGCCCTGCCCCTGCCCTGTCTCGACCCTGACCCCTGCCCATGGCAACCCCCACACCCAGGGGGTGCCATCTGGCTCAGAGTGGCAGGCAGCGCTAGACTGGGGAGTGGAGAGAGGGGGAACAATAAGGACGGGCACGTAGCGCTTATTGTGCTCTCCATCAAAGTGCAGGCAGTGAGGCCTCCACCCCGGCTCCCGCCCTGGCCCAGCCACTAGGCGCTGGCGAGCAGATGGAACAAGTACATCAAGCTGTGGGGGATTATTAAAATGACTGACGAGAGGGTATCATCTCAAATGCAGCATTATTTATGCATGAGCCCGGCTATTCTCCTCCCGTGCCCTTGAACCTGTCTTTTTCAGACCAAGCCCAGAGGTTTAAAAGGATCTAAATGGCTGGTCACCAGCGCTGGCTGTCTGCATGGCCAGGACTCCCTCCTACTGCTGGTCACTGCATTACTCTCCCAGGTCTAATTGATACAGATGGCTCTTTAGTACTTTTAATTTTTCTCGACCTATTCAGAGCTGGCTTTTATTGTGTTGTGTCCACGTTTGAAAGCATTTATCTTAAGTCTTAGAAGTTTTTAAGCACCTCATTATTCATTTCCATTTCAGTTTCTTTCTCTCTTTTTTGGTTGGTTGGTTTCTTTGTTGCTATTGTTGTTTTAAGGTACAATGTTTTTTTCTAGGATTTCCTCCCATACACAAACCTAAACGGATTTCCCTCCAGGTCAACATATCTAGGATTTTTAAGCTGTTACTTCTGTTTGCTGGTTGATTGGTTGATTTGTACGTGATTTGTACATATTTTTATGACCATGCCAAACCAATTCAGTGGGTTGGTAGTTAAAAAAGGCCTGTTGATAGGACTGAAACTTGACTGCGCTTGTATAACAAAAAATAACAAAAAATTACTTATATCTCGCAAGGAGACAATGTTTCATAAGTGTTATAAGCACTGGATATAAATTGTATTTTTATCAATTCTGACTAATGTGAAGCTGTTGTACCAGAAAAAAACCTGAATGAACAAAAGTCACGACGAGTTGGACTTGTGGGCTCGTTCTCACAGTTACCAGATTTGAATAATTTTTCAGTCTACTTGTTTTGTTTATTTATGCAAAGACATGTGTAGTGAATGAACACTTTGTCTGAGCTCCAGGGCCACCAAGGGGAGAGAGACAGCGCACGAGAGAGAGACTGAGCAGTAAACTCGACAGAAGGCTTACATAGTAACTGGTTAGCTGAGAAACCCTGGATTTCAGAAACCCATTTTATTGGTCACATATGTTTTGTGTTGTATATTGTATTTGAAGCGATATAGTGAGTATAGACATTTTATTGTATTTATTAGCCACTGTTGGCTCTAAAATTGTCAGTAGAACATAATGAAAGGACAATCAGAGAGAAAGAAAAAAAACAGATGTTTAATGAATTGGAGCTTCATTTTTCAATAAATTCACCATCTCATTATAGATTTTATTGTAAATACAACATAGGAAATAGAATTATATTTTTGTTCATAAGTACTTAGTGAAGTATAAGTTATGTATTTGACTGTTATTTTTTTTCTTCCTTTTTTACATCAGTGTATGTTGATCCATGTTCATAAAACTGACAAGTCACTGTACCTCATGTAGATGCTGAATATTTCTCCCGGTTGAAGAGAGCAGTATTGGACGGAACTATAGCTGAGATAGACAGACAGGCCCCTTCTTGCTAGCGTTTCAATGACCTCCCTCAGACAATTCAAGGAGCCAATCAAAACCCAAGCTGTACTCCTTAGGCTTATACATCAAGGACAAACGTTTTTTAATAAATCACTTCATTTTTATTTAATAACATGCACAGTCGGTACAAATAAGGTACTCTGTATCTTTCATAGGGACAGTGCTAAAATTCATCTGAACAACAAGCAGTTAAGATGTATATGTTTTTATTATACAATGTGTGTTTGCAATCATGACTCAATCCTAGCGACATACGTCATCACTTGTGTTTTGTGTTTTTCACAGCCCCCAGTGCTTATACTGTTAATGTGCCAAATTTGAACGGAGGGCTTGATAGTAGCATAAATTAATAGCTACATTGTAATGGCACATCTGCATGCATTTGTTACATTTAAAATTAGAATGAACCAAGATGATTTTTATTAATTGACAATTTTACACAAGTGAGGTTCTTGGGGAGCTGAAATTGGAGGGAGTGTGCAAATATTTATTAGTTTTAATGTGGCACAATGCAGAGCCACTAGTGTGTATTCTAGCCTAGACCCTTTTTGTCCTTCTCTATGTGTTGCTGATCTTTTTTAAAGGTAGCCCATCCAGCCATCAGCAAAGTGTAGTCATGACTTTTTCTATTCATCCATCTGTCTCTCAGCCATGTAAATGCCAACAAGATTCAACAACTGAAGACAAAGCTTGTATGCTGTTTTAATAACTTAACTGTAATTATTCTTTCTGTCATTGAACTTTGTGATGTATATGGTGGGAATGTTCTCTGTGTTAATTTAATTAGCACAATTCACTGACATGCTGGACTGACATGCTAGTTGCTGTTCAGGAGTGTAAAATGTGCTATTGGGGACAACTTATACAGTTGTCAATGGTACTTTGCTTTCTAGATTTCTTTTTTGTCTCTCAAGCAACACTGTGTGTGGCTCTTCTGTCGCTGGGGCCGTTGCTGTTTTGAAACCCCTGGCAGCCTGATACAGTTTTCTGCGTAGAAATCAATTTCTTGGCAGGTACCTAGGCCCATGGCAGGTATTGTTTGGGCGTAACTAGAGAAAATGAAATAGTGTCTGTTGCTGCTTTGAAAAAAGTTTTAATTCTGAAAATGTAAATAGTTTATCATAATATCTTGTACAGTCCAGTGTAAAGTTTTTAATTGAACTTAAAAAAAGGGTTGCCATCACATTTGTGTTCACATTCTTCTTTATACAGTACAAAAGGACAGCTACTTGCTAAGGATATTATTGTTAAAAGAAAAAAAAGGAAAAGGTACTAAAATATTTTATTTTGCTTGGCTTCAAAATGTAAACCAGCAAGTCTTTGGTTTCCATGTGCAGTATTGACGTGAGGTAAACTTAAGGTGAAATAATTCTACAGTGGTATGTATTGGAGACCAGTCTCCTCTGTGTTGGTAGTATTAATACACTATATCAAATAAAATACACCAGATGACTGACACATTTGGGTGTATCTAGGCACCTTAGTAATGTGTGCAAATATCTAGGTTGTGTTCCCCACAGGATGCATTCAGGCATATTGTAATGTAACATCATCTTTCTATATGTACTCAATCCATTGATGTAACAAGGCAGGAGTGGGTTGTATAACTGCCTGTTTAAGCTCATTTACCTCAAGAGTTTCCTCCTTTTGCGTAAAAGAGTAAGAAATTGTGTGACAAAGTCTCACCATCACTCCCATCTTTTGTACTGCTGTTGACACTTACAAATTAAAGATACATTTTGTTTTAAGATCCGAGTCTCTATTTTGTTGTTGTTATTGATTGTCCTTTGATTTCTCATGCAAAAACTATATTGATTTCTCATGGTACTTTTCAACATTTTATTTTCTACTGCAGTGTGGGTTTGCATTTTTGAAGGACAGTTATTTACCTAAGGTGGCCCATAAGTCATAGTTTATCATTAGAATGAGTGCCACAAACTGATTTTCACGTGAATGAATGGTAGAGATTATATTATAGCATGGTGTCCATTTTAGGACATCCTCAACCTCATGCCTAAAATATAATATGTTACTCAAACAAAGCAATACATTTATGTTTATTACCTTTTTGTCTCAAGACAATGATGCTATTCTCTGAAACCCTGCAGCATCCCAGCCCTCCTGTCCACTGAGAAGAGACCATTATGGAGACAAAGAGAGCATGCAGCAAAGGTGTGTAGAGGACCTGTGACCTATCGCGCAGGTAGACGTTCAGAGGGCAAGGCCCAGTGGGTGTGCTCCTGCAGCCATACACAGACAGGTTTATGTGCCAAGCAGGGCCAGAGGAAAGGTCAGGCAGAGAGCGATCAACTCAGACGACGTGTGTTCATTCATCTCCTTGGATCCCTGCCATCCATGGCTCATCATCATCTTGCTGGGCCGAGGGTCGAGGGTAACAAGATGGAGTCATTTTTAGGCAAGGTTTCAGGAAACAACAACCTTTCAGAGGTGTTTGATTCCAAGACAATAAACAACACTGTGGTCTTATATTTCTTTTGAGATTACGTTTTTGATTTTAGACTACAGTTGTCATTGTTTCAAGTTCATATACACCTGCAGTCATTTCTCTGCTGCCATAAACAGTCCCTCTTTCCATTCACAAAAAAACGATTTGCAGTTATGGTGAGAATGATATATCAAGGCTGTTAATAGAATGCATATACATGGTGTATATGGTTCATCAGGGAGGAAAGCTGCTTTTCCTTTCTTCAACCTTCTGTTTGCTGGAGTAAAAAATATAATAAAAAAAAAAGGTTCTGGAACAGGAGCCATTTCCAAACATTTTGGAATACCATATTTTGTTCTCTCCATCAATCTTTTTTTTGTATTTTACCAGTGTGCTGCCTGTGCGCTGTCTTCCCCGAGAGCATGCGTAAAACCTACAGTTTAACTGTGGTGTGTATAATAGACGGCTGTGTCAGCTCTCTCCAGCAGAAGCACCCAGCAGTAGATGGAAAATTAGCCATATACCGCTGCACAATAAATCTTATAGTAATTCTCCAAGCTTGCATTACGAATAATGGCCAGGAGAAAAGCCCTGTGCTTTGTGTATTTCTCTTTAAGTTATTGTGCATGGGTGTGTGGGTGTACAACATTAAAATGATACCGGGCCTGTGACATTTTAATCTTGAGTGAAAGACAATAATTCTAATTTCCTTTGGCCCATATTTTTTATCTTCGATATGCCATACTTTTTTCGACGCTTGCCAGATGGGAGAAGGGGGTCGGGGTGGGGGGGGGTTGTAAGAGGTCTAGTGAGGTATGGAGAGTAATGCCACTGCCTGTAAGTGGCCTGTTTGGATGAACTGTCACAGTGTTAGTACAAATGTAGGTGTTTGGGCTGCAGATAATAATTAATACAGTGTTGCTGCTGCTACACACTGGCAGGACTGCAAATTCACCACTCTGATGACTAAACATTGTATGGGGGAGGCGTCTGGAACAATATTTTACTGTTCTGGAGCCCCTGTCTGCCCTTGCGCTCCACGACATGGCCACTGAGCCCAGTGAATCAGTCAGAGAGCGCCGGCTCTCCAAGCACAGCTGCTATTTATCTGATTTTCTCATTAGACTTGACTCATAACTTTATTGTAGGCCTACTGCCTTTGGCAGAGCTACTGCAATGCTGAAGTATTACTCTCTCTCTCTCTGAGCAGTTTGAGTGCTGCTCTCCATGGCGATCTGCAGTACTTCAATCTATGTATGGTTTTACTCTGTCAATCTGACTATTAAAGGAGAATATTTCATGGATTTCATTATAAAATTCATTTCAATGAGACACACTGATGGACCAGATACCCAGAACATGTATCCAATAGATATACACTGAGTGGACAGAACATTAGGAACACCTGATCTTTCCATGACATAGACTGACCATGTGAATCCAGGTGAAAGCTATGATCCCTTATTGAAGCATTTGAGTCAACATGGGCCAGCATTCCTGTGGAATGCTTTCGACAACTTGTAGAGTCCACGCCCCAATGAATTGAGGCTGTTCTGAGGGATAAAGGGGTGGTGCAACTCAATATTAGGAAGGGGTTCCTAATGTTTGGTATAGTTTGTGTAAATTGTACAAATAAGCAGATTTCAGCACTGCCAGGTATGGCCAATATGAACAATGTTGAGAAAACCCAAGAAGATGAGCCCACTCATTATTATGACTAGTGAGATATGATATGTCTTTGTAAATTGGTGATGTCAGTTCAGATTTCTTTGTACATATTAATACATTGTGTAGATAAGAAGAATTCCCTCAGAACTTTGACTTGGCTTCCCTCTCTGAGTTATCGGACATGCATACATATGTAAGGATGACCCAGGCCCTCAGCCATTTTTTAATCCTTGGAGGTGAAGGACTTAAGAAATCTTGCTAATTTCACAGATGGTTTAAAATAGATTAGTGTGGAGTAGCAGCTCCCAGAGATGGGCCGACCCACCAGGCTCCCTGTGCAGCTGCCAAAACTCTGCACCGCCGACACTCGCAAGTGCCTTCCAAAATTCCTGCAAGGTTAAACTCAAACTTTAGCATCCTAATTCACCACCTGACTAGTGATGTACTGTATCTCACCTCTATTGAGCTCTCTCACATTTTCTCTATGTCTGGAAGACGTACAATGAACTTCCTATGTCTGACTGATACGTGCCTCTCTTATTTGAGCGCTTTATAATGCAGTAGACTTGACAATTCCAGTTGCAATTAGTTTTTTCTAGCTTCCCATTGGCATGGGTTGCCAGCTGTTGTATATGGCAGAACATGGACACATTCCTCTGAGTATCCCAGGCTGTGGTTCAGTTTCCCCCACACAGTAAGAAATCATTATCATCTTGTGTTCGGTCTCTGTTTCTTTTGACATTTTCTGGCCTCAGTTATTTTCAGAAGCCTTTTCCAGATTGTTTAGATTGTGTACAGATCCAGAGTTCTGAGTTCTTGTGCTTGGGAAATAAAACCCCTCCCTCTTTCATTTTCTATCAAAACAATGACTGCAAGCACAAAGGTCCTCACATTGAAATGAATGAACTCACTTGGCTGAGAAAGGCCATCTTTAATTGTATAACTTCTGTCCTGCCCCATCAATCGTTTGCCACAATGTATCTGAGAGCCAAGTCTCTATAAGGGAGAAAGAGTCTGCATGGTGTGCTGTGCTGTATAGGCCAAGCCTGCTGATAGAGCCGGGCCATGTCCGAGAAGGAAAGACACAATTCTGGCCAGGCTCAAAGGGCCCAGCTTGGAGTTAATGTGGGAACACAATGGGCCTGGGTGAAAAACTCGACATGGTTTTGTTGGACTTGTCATTCCTCAGTGCATAGCTGTGAGGAAAGCCTAGGAACCATCTGAATGTTGTTTGTGCTTTTTTTAATGAGCCATATTTGGGCCAGCTTTCACAAGGCCTTTGTGAGGAGGCTTTAACAATGGAAAGACGCTTTGAGAAGTGACACACACTATGGCTGCGGCCAGACCTTCTTGAACCTGCCTCATCGGGGGGGGGGTTGTCTCCAGAAGGCTGACATCATGACACAACGGGACACAAGCTGTTTCCAGCAGCTATCACAGAGATAATGTATCAACAATTCACAACCTTTTATATGGAAATTCTTTAAAACTCTGATGTAAAACATAATACTAGAGTGATACTGAGCTGATCTGAGGGAGTGTTGGGAATTCCATGAGAGACAAAAACTCTGGACTTATTTAAAAGGAGTGCAAGATAGAAGTTGTAGGTGCATCCATTTTCAAACAGTAAGAAAAAATAGAGGGTGTGTTTGTGTGGATTAGCCTGCCTTTATGTTTACTTAGTTATAATAATTATCCATTTAGCAGACGCTTTTATCCAAAGCGACTTACAGACATGTGTGCATACATTTTTACGTATGATGGTCCCGGGGATTGAACCCACTACCCTGGTGTTACAAGCACCATGCTCTACCAATTGAGCTACAGAGGACCATTGCAAATATGTTTGTGTTTTTCTGTGTAAAATCTGACTTTCCAAGCATGGTTGTTGGGCACATTGGTTTGCTAAATGAACTTTTGAAAAATCCACATGGGACAATATTTCAGAAAATGTAATTTAACATACTGTTTCACATCATTGCATCTCCTCAGTGTATTTATCTCTCAAAGCATTTGGCTGCATTTCTTTGGGGAAGAATGAATACGTAATAGATATTTAAAAGCATCTCGGCTCCTTCTGCTTTTTGAAGAATTTAACAAAATAAAGGTTCCTATGTTGGCATGTGTTATTATCTCAAAGCCAACACTCAGCTCTCTCATGCATACGTCAATTACTCAACCACACCTTTATGAATATGTAAATGTTGGCAGAATGCTTCATTAATTAGTAATTCTTGCATTTTTCACGAGCCCAATACATTGCCAATGTAGTCTGATTAATTAACAGCGAGAACTCTGAAAAAGGAAGGTTTTCAGTGGTTCTGATCAAAATCTGGTATTTGTGTTTGTCAATGTAGAGCAGGGAAAAACATCAGTATCATTCATGTACTACTGTGGAGCTTGTGTTTGGTTATCTGTCATGAGCCTCTCACTCCACCGGGTTACCACCTTAATTTTCTTCCACTCTGCTCACCACTCTCTCTACTCAGCCTAACTAGCTCCACCTGTCCCTGCTCTGCTCTGCTCTAATTACTCTGCCAGCTGCGCTGCATTACCCATTACCTCTCCCAGTATTTAAGGCCCTGTCTTTCAGCTCTCCGGTGTCAGATCGTCTGCAAAGCTCTCACCCGGAACCTGTTTGCTCGCGCTTCTGGCTCACCCTGGTTTTGTGACCCCGGACCTGCCTGTTTTTTGATTCTCTTCTGCCTCAGGAGATCCAGACCTGCTTCTGCCATTACGACTCCTGACTACTCTTCAATCCCGGTAACTCTGACCAGCCTTCTGCCTTGCTACTACGTATTTTGGATTTCCCTTGAACTGTACTGCTGCCTGGTTTCATTCCGCCCTGTTGTGTCTGTGTCTCCCCCCCCCCAGGACTTCTGGATCACCCACCACCGGCTTCATAGGACGCATCGCTGCCACTGGGGGGGGCACAGACCCAGCGCATTGGACGGGATCCCTGTTACCCCTGGAGCCTTCATTCACTCCCTACTTCCCTTTTTCCCTTAAGTTTAATAAACTTTCTGGTGTGACGCAATTGTGGTCCTCTGGTCGTCTGTCTGAACCGTGACAGTACGATCTGACCATCATGGACTCAGCGCACACTTCCCCCGACATGGAAACCGAGGAACCTGAGCAACCCACCGCCATGCTACGCCTGGAACACACTGAGAGAGAGCTAGGCCGCATGAGCGGCGACATCACCTCTCTGCTTCAGGTCGGCCACCAACAGCATCAGCAGTTCCAGCAGCACCAGCAGCAGTCCCAGCAGCAGCAACAACAACTCGCCATGATCATTCAACTCCTCACCAACCTGACCCCAGCCAGTCTGCCCACCAGCCCTGCCCCCGAGTTACCTGCCCCGGTCATTGCAGCCGCTGCTCCGGGAACCCAAGATTGGAAACCCCGAGCGGTTCAACGGCGATTCAACCCAGGTCCGGCCATTCCTGACTAGCTGCCGACTTCAGTTCTCCTTGCAGCCAAGGACCTTCGCCACGGAGGGGGCTAAAGTTGGGTATGCCATCACTCACCTGACGGGCCGAGCTCGACTCTGGGGAACAGCAGAGTTCGAACGTCAAACCCCCGCATGTGCAACCTTCGACCTGTTTGCTGAGGAGATGCTGAAGGTGTTTGACCTGGATTCACCAACCGCAGAGGCGTCTCGTGAACTGTTCAGTATTCGACAAGGCAGACGTACAGTCGCAGACCATTCCATCGACTTCCGAACCCTGGCTAGACGAAGTTCTTGGAACACACCATCGTTGGTGGACGCGTTCTTCCATAGTTTGGCTGACTATATCAAGGACGAGTTGGTCTCCCATGAACTGCCTTCCACTCTTGATGAAGCCATCGCACTGACTGTCAGGATCGACAGAAGGATACGGACCCGTCGTCGTGAGAGGGGGGCGCCAAGGTCCACCTACTACCGGCATTCGGAGAGATCCGACTGGGCTCCTGTCATCTACTGCCACTCACCCAGGTCAGCTTGATCAGTCTGAGCCTATGGAGATTGGGCGAGCCTCTCTCACTCCTGCAGAGCGCCAGCGACGCTTCACCTCAAACCTCTGCCTCTATTGTGGAGGTGATGGACATCGTGTGGTAACCTGCCCTTTAAAGGGCCGAAGCTCACCGGGCATAGGGGGAGTCCGGTTGAGTTCAATGACCATCCAGTCCTCCGACCGCAAACCCCTGCTGCAAGTTCACCTCCGCCTCTCTGACTCAACTCACACCCTGGCTGCTCTGGTGGATTCTGGCGCCGAAGCCAACATAATGGACATCAAGCTGGCACGCCAACTGGGACTGGAGAACCTCCGTTTGACACCTCCTATTCCTGCCCGGGCACTGGACGGACACTTACTCGGATCGGTCACTCATGTCACGGCCCCGGTCTCGATGGGTCTGTCCGGAAACCATCAAGAAACTATCCAGTTTCACCTGCTCCCCTCTCCAGGCCAACCCCTCATCCTGGGTTACCCATGGCTCCGCCCGGCACAACCCTCAGCTCGACTGGGTGACCGGGGTGATCAGGGAGTGGGGAGAGGACTGCCACCGAACCTGCCTGCTTGCTGCCGCACTACCCCCTCGGCCAGTACCTACTAACTCCGCTCCTGACCTCTCCAATGTCCCAGAATGCTACCATGGTCTCAGAGAGGTGTTTAACAATGCTAGAGCCACACTCCTCAGATCCGTTGCCAGCTACACTACCGGGGCCAACCGTCGGAGAATTCCTGCTCCCACCTACCATGTTGGTCAAAGGGTGTGGTTGTCATCGAAGAACCTGCCACTCAGGGTGGAGTCGCAGAAGCTGGCACCTCGGTTCATTGGCCCATTCCCTATCATAAGAGTGATTAGCCCAACTGCTGTCCGGCTCCAACTGCCTAATTCCCTGAGGGTGCACCCCACGTTCCATGTGTCTAAGATTAAGCCCATCCATGAGAGTCCGCTGGTCCCTGCTGCGCCTGGTCCTCCTCCTCCACGGCTCGTCGATGGTGGTCTGGTTTTACACCGTCCGCCGCCTGCTTCGGGTCCAGACGGAGGGGTAGGGGTCTCCAGTACCTCATTGACTGGGAGGGCTATGGACCTGAGGAAAGGACCTGGGTGCCAGCTAGTCGGATTGTGGATAGGACTCTCATCACCGCTTTCCACCAACGGCATCCTGATCAACCTGCAATCCGTAGGGGCCGCCCCAGAGGGGTCCCTAACCGTCCGGCCCGCTCGGCTTCCTGTCCTGTGCCTGATCCTGTCTCGGGACCTGTCCCATCTCCCGACCACGGCCCTCCGGCTTCCTCCGAGGATGAGGACGTTCGCTCGGACCGTTCGGAGGAGTTCTAGCCCTCCTCCGGCTCCCCTCCTCCCGCCCGGCGTGGTGTTGCTCTTGGGACTTCTGGGGCCGTCCCTTGGGGGGTTCTGTCATGAGCCTCTCACTCCACCGGGTTACCACCTTAATTTTCTTCCACTCTGCTCACCACTCTCTCTACTCAGCCTAACTAGCTCCACCTGTCCCTGCTCTGCTCTGCTCTAATTACTCTGCCAGCTGCGCTGCATTACCCATTACCTCTCCCAGTATTTAAGGCCCTGTCTTTCAGCTCTCCGGTGTCAGATCGTCTGCAAAGCTCTCACCCGGAACCTGTTTGCTCGCGCTTCTGGCTCACCCTGGTTTTGTGACCCCGGACCTGCCTGTTTTTTGGATTCTCTTCTGCCTCAGGAGATCCAGACCTGCTTCTGCCATTACGACTCCTGACTACTCTTCAATCCCGGTAACTCTGACCAGCCTTCTGCCTTGCTACTACGTATTTTGGATTTCCCTTGAACTGTACTGCTGCCTGGTTTCATTCCGCCCTGTTGTGTCTGTGTCTCCCCCCCCCCAGGACTTCTGGATCACCCACCACCGGCTTCATAGGACGCATCGCTGCCACTGGGGGGGGCACAGACCCAGCGCATTGGACGGGATCCCTGTTACCCCTGGAGCCTTCATTCACTCCCTACTTCCCTTTTCCCTTAAGTTTAATAAACTTTCTGGTGTGACGCAATTGTGGTCCTCTGGTCGTCTGTCTGAACCGTGACAGTTATCCATGGATCTCTGGCGCATGATATGCCTTGGGGGTTTTGGCAGTGTCTCTCTCAATGTAGAAATGTTGATAAAAAATTATGTAAATTTTGCCATTGCCTTCTGAACTGTATATCTCATCCTGTGGGAAGAAGCACTGGTGCCATGGTTACTGTTCAGGACCAGGAGGGCTCAGGACATGTATCCACAACCTGGACTCAGGGGTAGATGTAACATAGTAAATGTAAAACCAGGAGACTCCGATTAGTATGATATGTTACGTTTTGTATGGTATGTATTCATTTGTCCATCATCCATTTCATATGATATGTTTTATGAATTACAATTCGTATATGTTACGAATTGCAATTCGTACAATATGTTACGAATTTGCAAAACGTATGAAATGTTACGAATTCCAATTTGTTATGGCTAACATTAGCTAGGTGGCTAACGTTAGCTAGGCTAGGGATTAGGGGTTAAGGGTAGGGTTAAGGTTAGGGATAGGAGTTAGGTTAATTGGTAGAGCATGGCGCTTGTAACGCCAGGGTAGTGGGTTCGATCCCCGGGACCACCCATACGTAAAAATGTATGCACACATGACTGTAAGTTGCTTTGGATAAAAGTGTCTGCTAAATGGCTTATTATTATATTAAATGGTTAGGGTTAGGGAAAGGGTTATCTAGCATGCTAGGTAGTTTCAAAGTAGCTAGTAAGTAGTTACAAAAATGCTAAAGTTGTCCTTGATGAGATTCGAGTGTTAAGTAACCTTCTGTCTTATGTAACCCATACCAAACCTAACATATCATACTAATTTGAGTGTCCCGGATTTACGTTCATTATGTTACATCTGGTCTATGAGACCAGGCTGAATTAATAAGTTTACATGGACATGGGGGCCTGATCCTAGATCAGCACTCCCACTCTGAGTTGTTTTATGAATACGGGCCCAAGGTTGTCCTCATAGGGGGATGAACCACAGAAGGGAAGCCTACGACAGAGAGGACTAGAGAAAACAGTATGGATTCTGAATACTGGCACATATACAGTGATAGGGACCCTTGAGAACTCTTTGGCACCAAACATGCAACCCTCAGCAGTGCACTGGCATATTGTCATTAACTGAAAACCTGCCCCTTTCCCGCCTATATTCTTTGAAGGCAAGCTTGAGATCTATGACTGAAATGTGTTGATCCAATATCGTAAAGAACAAAAATGCGAATGTACTTGCATGAAATTATTGCAAAAGAATGTGTGATTATTGTAGATATCAAATCTGTCTTTTTGATTAAAAGTAAATCAAAAATATTGTATTATGATTATGCCAGGGAGCCAAACATTTTTAACATAACTTAGTCTACTGAAACTTAGACCCATAATGTAGTAGCCTAACAAAATACAAAGGGAAATAACTGGGCGGCAGGTAGGCTAGTAGCTGAGGAACGCTCTACTCCGTTCTCTTATATCGAGGCGGAGTTGAGTTTTGATAACTGGTCGCGGGATCTGCTAGCAACAACATTGAGTCACCATCAGTCGATTCTTGTAAAAATGTAATTCTGAAAACGCTTACCTGTACCTACCTATGTTTGTGCTGTACAACTGCGGTCCTTCCACGGGGTGCTGAAATAAAAACTTTCATAGAATATAACCACAGACTTTTTCTTTATTTGTGTTGCTCAACTCAGCGCGAATGTGCATGGGCCAATTGAATCGGTGTTGTTGTTGAACGGAGTTGAGCGTTCCTCAGCTAGTAGCCTAGTAGTTAGAGCGTTGGGCCAGTAATTGAAAGGTCACTGGTTGCTGATGAATGGCAGACCCTGACTGTGACCCCACTCTCTGAGGGTGTCTCAGGGAGAGTGGGATATGCAAATATTAATACATACTTCTACATGTGTGAAATAGCACAAATATAAGCACCCACTAAATTATTATTATTACTGATAACACTAGAGAGGGATCTATTACTGTAAACAAGTGCGTATTGTAAACATGTTGGCATGCTCACCAATGCCCTCCCCAGCCACCCTCTGTAAAGACAGACAGGTCAACCTGCACAGCTGAGGCAGTGAATATTACAGCACTTCAGAAGCATCTGGTCCACACATTAACATTCACTCCATCCACAGAGAAAGTGTGTGTGTGTGTGTGTGTGTGTTGTGTCTCTGTGTGATTGTGTGTTTGTGTGTGTGTGTGTGAATGCTTGTCTTTTAAATCCTCGTAAGCTGTAATATATTCATTAGATAGACCCACTTCATCGTATTTGTCTTTGATAATCACTTGAATTAAACAGACTGTGTTGGGTGTTTGCTTTGGGGACCCCTGTACTACTAGCAGCACGATGAATGGAGACATGGTCTTGTTGACCTGCGTTTACTCCAGGTGGGGGGGGGGCTGGCTGAGTGGATTTTAAATGAACCTCCCTATTAAATCATGAGGCTTTTCTGGAGTAGTTGCACAGACAATTGTGAGACAGTGGAGGATATAATGTACTATGGCAGCAGCGCATGTTGGCATTCCAGGCACCATGAATTTAACATGAAAGCTACAGACAAGCGCACTGGGATGTTGCCTTTCCTGTAAGGGATTCCAGTCTGCTACCTCTTGGATGCAGCCACTTTGTTCCTGCCTCCCCATTGGCCCAGGCATACAGTATATTTATGTAAATGGTAGAGGGGCTCCTTAGCTGTAAACATGAGTGTACTCAGAGGAGAGGGTGTCAGGGGACCTCTGGAGCAGGAAATATGGGGTGGCGGGTGGGGGGTTAAAAGAAACAAACAAATGTGCCATCATGATAATGTATAACACTTTACAATTCAGAAGTGCATGCATTAAATCATTACGCTGGATTATTTTAATAAAACTGTATTCGTTTTGAATAATGGGGCGAGTGGGGTTTTGAGCTGTCAGATTTAAATGCAGTGCTTTCTCTGAGATATGGGCCTGTGAGCTGAGCTTGGGATGGATGTGGGGAACACACATGAGCAAATGTGTTCCAAGCGATGGCTAGAAAAAAGGTCAGCAACAACCTATACTATAAAGTCCTTTGTTTGCATTGATCATCATGATTATTTCAGTTAAATGTGTCTTGGAAGCTATAATGTCACGCCCTGGCCTTGAGAGGCCGGTCGTCTTTAGTTGGTTTGGTCAGGGCGTGAGAATCTATGCTAGAAATTCTATGTTTATGTTCTAGGTATTGTATTTCTATATTTGGCCGGGTGTGATTCCCAATCAGAGACAGCTGTCGCTCGTTGTCTCTGATTGGGGATCATACTTAAGTAGCCTGTTTGCCTACCTTAGTTGTGGGATGTTGTTCTGTGTTGGCTTATATGTGTATAGCTGGAGGACTTCACGTTACGTTGTTTCTTGTTTGGTTTATGTTTATTGAGCTTAATAAACATGTTTGCATACCACGCTGCACCTTGGTCTGACCCGTCTCTCAACGATCGTGACAGAAGATCCCACCAAACGAGTACCAAGCAGCGTGGCCAGGAGCAGACATCCTGGACATGGGAGGAGATCCTGGATGGTAAGGGATCTTGGACATGGGAGGAGATCCAGGCTGGGATGGATCGCCGTCCTTGGGAACAGACAGTGGTGCGTGTTCCCAGTCCAGTACGGCCTGTCCCTGCTCCTCGCACCAAACCAGTGGTGCGTGTCGCCAGCCCGGTGCTCCCTGCACCAAGCCAGTGGTGCGTGTTCCCAGTCCAGTACGGCCCGTCCCTGCTCCTCGCACCAAACCAGTGGTGCGTGTCGCCAGCCCAGTGCTCCCCGCACCAAGCCAGTGGTGCGTGTTCCCAGTCCAGTACGGCCTGTCCCTGCTCCTCGCACCAAACCAGTGGTGCGTGTCGCCAGCCCGGTGCTCCCCGCACCAAGCAGTGGTGCGTGTTCCCAGTCCAGTACGGCCCGTCCCTGCTCCTCGCACCAAACCAGTGGTGCGTGTCGCCAGCCCAGTGCTCCCCGCACCAAGCCAGTGGTGCGTGTTCCCAGTCCAGTACGGCCCGTCCCTGCTCCTCGCACCAAACCAGTGGTGCATGTCGCCAGCCTGGTACGCCTCGTACCTGCTCCCCGCACCAGGCCAGTGGTGCGTGTCTCCAGTCCAGCCAGGCCCGTGCCTGCACCTCGCACCAAGCCAGTGGTGCGTGTTCCCAGCCTGGCCCGTTCCTGCTCCTCGCACCAGACCTGTGGTGTGTGTCTCCAGTCCGGCCCGGCCCGTTCCTGCTCCTCGCACCAGACCAGTGGTGGCCGGGTGTGATTCCCAATCAGAGACAGCTGTCGCTCATTGTCTCTGATTGGGGATCATACTTAAGTAGCCTGTTTGCCTACCTTAGTTGTGGGATGTTGTTCCGTGTTGGCTTGTATGTGTATAGCCGGAGGACTTCACGTTACGTTGTTTCTTGTTTGGTTTATGTTTAATGAGCTTAATAAACATGTTCGCATACCACACTGCACCTTGGTCTGACCCGTCTCTCAACGATCGTGACATATAATGATGTGTGTTTGGGTGCATCTTTTAAATGTCTTTATTTTTTAGTCATTTTAGCAGACGCTCTCATCCAGAGCGACTTATAGTTAGTGAGTGCATACATTTTCATACTGGCCCCCCGTGGGAAACAAACCCACAACCCTGGTGTTGCAAGCGCCATGCTCTACCAACTCAGCTACAGGAGATTTTATTTTACTGCTGCTTTAATTATTTTATTTTTTTACTTAACACTTTTTTTCTTAACTGCATTGTTGGTTAAGGGCTTGTAAGTAACCATTTCACTGTAAGGTCTACACCTGTTGTATTCGGCGCATGTGGCAAATAACATTTGATTTGACGAGAGTCTCCTCTCTCAATAGCAGATTCAGGATGGGTATGAAAACATTTCCAACTGCAGTGGTTTCTTCTATCAGCTGCTCCCATTGGGGCTGAAATATACACTGCTCAAAAAAATAAAGGGAACACTTAAACAACACAATGTAACTCCAAGTCAATCACACTTCTGTGAAATCAAACTGTCCACTTAGGAAGCAACACTGATTGACAATAAATGTCACATGCTGTTGTGCAAATGGAATAGACAACAGGTGGAAATTATAGGCAATTAGCAAGACACCCCCCAATAAAGGACTGGTTTTGCAGGTGGTGACCACAGACCACTTCTCAGTTCCTATGCTTCCTGGCTGATGTTTTGGTCACTTTTGAATGCTGGCGGTGCTTTCACTCTAGTGGTAGCATGAGACGGAGTCTACAACCCACACAAGTGGCTCAGGTAATGCAGCTCATCCAGGATGGCACATCAATGCGAGCTGAGGCAAGAAGGTTTGCTGTGTCTGTCAGCGTAGTGTCCAGAGCATGGAGGCGCTACCAGGAGACAGGCCAGTACATCAGGAGACGTGGAGGAGGCCGTAGGAGGGCAACAACCCAGCAGCAGGACTGCTACCTCCGCCTTTGTGCAAGGAGGAGCAGGAGGAGCACTGCCAGAGCCCTGCAAAATGACCTCCAGCAGGCCACAAATGTGCATGTGTCTGCTCAAACAGTCAGAAACAGACTCCATGAGGGTGGTATGAGGGCCCGACGTCCACAGGTGGGGGTTGTGCTTACAGCCCAACACCGTGCAGGACGTTTGGCATTTGCCAGAGAACAGCAAGATTGGCAAATTCGCCACTGGCGCCCTGTGCTCTTCACAGATGAAAGCAGGTTCACACTCAGCACATGTGACAGACGTGACAGAGTCTGGAGACGCCGTGGAGAACGTTCTGCTGCCTGCAACATCCTCCAGCATGACCGGTTTGGCGGTGTGTCAGTCATGGTGTGGGGTGGCATTTCTTTGGGGGCCGCACAGCCCTCCATGTGCTCGCCAGAGGTAGCCTGACTGCCATTAGGTACCGAGATGAGATCCTCAGACCCCTTGTGAGACCATATGCTGGTGCGGTTGGCCCTGGGTTCCTCCTAATGCAAGACAATGCTAGACCTCATGTTGCTGGAGTGTGTCAGCAGTTCCTGCAAGAGGAAGACATTGATGCTATGGACTGGCCCGCCCGTTCCCCAGACCTGAATCCAATTGAGCACATCTGGGACATCATGTCTCGCTCCATCCACCAACGCCACGTTGCACCACAGACTGTCCAGGAGTTGGCGGATGCTTTAGTCCAGGTCTGGGAGGAGATCCCTCAGGAGACCATCCGCCACCTCATCAGGAGCATGCCCAGGCGTTGTAGGGAGGTCATACAGGCACGTGGAGGCCACACACACTACTGAGCCTCATTTTGACTTGTTTTAAGGACATTACATCAAAGTTGGATCAGCCTGTACTGTGGTTTTCCACTTTAATTTTGAGGGTGATTCCAAATCCAGACCTCCATGGGTTGATAAATTTGATTTCCATTGATAATTTTTGTGTGATTTTGTTGTCAGCACATTCAACTATGTAAAGAAAAAAGTATTTAATAAGATTATTTCATTCATTCAGATCTAGGATGTGTTATTTTACTGTTCCCTATATTTTTTTGAGCAGTGTAGCTTTATACTGATGGTGCAGAGAGACAAAACATGCAGACTTATCTAATAGCCATGTTATGGCTGAAGCTTTGACTGGTGTTGCTGCAGAGGTTTATGACATCTGTTTCATGCTTTTGGGGCCTTTCTCCTCTCTGAAGACATGGTGGAGCTGATGAGAAACTGATCTATGATTAAAAGACGGAGCCAGAGGAATTAACATTGTCTCCCCTCTGCAAATTCAAGATATTCTGTATTCCATACAAAAATGATATTCCAGCAAGCTTGTCAAGCGTTCTGATTATCACTATGCAATCACACAGATGCAAGTGATATTAAATATTCATCCATCTAGTTCCTTGAGGAATAATGGTGATGGAAAAATCTTGGAAGTTGTTTTCTATTTTTTTCAGTATTTTAACAAAGCTAAAAAGCTGTGCTGGAAATGAGAAAATCTGCATGCAAAAAGAAAAAGCTACGTTTGGTGGATAACGGATGATAACCATAGAGGTGCATCTCTCATACATTTAGTAAAACCATTTCTCTATTTCTCCCCCTACTCTCTCGCTAAAGAGATTGACACACTAATAAACTGATGTTAATTAGACATACTTTGAAATTCTCCATTCTGCTCCCTTCTATTTGACCATTCTGGAGCTGGTGGCTTATTAATCATTTGCTGCTCTTGGGTGATCTTCTTTTGAAACTCGTCCTGACCCTCCGGGCACAATTTATTTTTTATTTCAAAAATTATTTTTACCAGCACATTTTGCATTAGTTCAAGAGAATTATAAATCATTATTACACAGGCAGACACTTCAAACATTTTGTTTAAAAGCTTTTTGCTCGATGAGGCATCAAAGGAGATGTTGGGGCTGATGACTGTTACACTGGCATGCATCCATTCATTAGCACACTGAAGTTGGCATGATAGTATTGCGAACATGCCCCATAAACTACAAGACAGTGTTATTTTATTTAAAACCTTTATTACAACCAGGAGGAGGTGCCCTATAAGGATTATATCAGGAAATGCCAAAGCCTCACACAGAGCAGCAGCAGCACAAATGATCAACAGGGAATATGTGTGTAGGCTAGCCTGCTGTCTGATCTGTGAACTTCATGAAGCTATTTTAATAGGCCTAATTGGCTTCTAGCTACAAATCATTACTGAGATAATACCATGAAGGTAACAGCTGATTACAGGCTATTACTTTTGATTGTCTGTTCACCCATTTACAATTGGCATGCTCTTGATGCTGGCATGTTTTTAATTTCAGTAAAAGTGAAAATGTACTTTAAAGCAGAATATACATTCTTTACAAGATGCACATCAGACCGAGTTTACACAGGAACACAGGATTCTCATTGATTTTCTCAAGGCTAACACTTAACTTCATCCTCTGGTCTTGACACTGTGGGTTAATGAAGAATCCTGATTTGAAAGCAAAGGAAAGCTGAATGCCTCACTGAAAAGATATTCAGACTTCCTTTTGTCTTATTCAAATCTAAAACTACCTAATTGCATTATTTGTTGTTATTTTTATTCTAAATGCAGGTGCAAAAGTGATGAGAAGCACACTGACTATAAAAAGAGCTTAATTAAGAATTCCCATTTAGTACCTGATGTTAAAGCCTTGGCGTTGGTTGGATAGGTATGTTTTCATTCTCCTCCCTTGATTAGATATCACATATTCTATAAATGATGTATACCTTGGAGGCAGAGCCCCAGCCTTGATCAGTGTAATTGTGTGACTCTGGAGTTGTGAATAATGACATTGTAAGCGCCCATGGCACAGCCAGTGGAACAAAAACACTGGTCCCAACATCAATTAGGATGGTACCATTAGCATGGCTTTGTCTCCCAGTCCCATTGAGCTGGAGATCAAAATACAGTCCGGCAGTTCAATTACCCTCCACCCAGGGGTGGCCAAGCCTTTTGATTCACCCTGCTTCTTTAATTCTAATATGTTACCTTGAAGTAAGCCGGCCTATCTTTATACAGGAAGAGCTCAGAGAGAATGTCCAAAATATTCCCCGTAGTGGTGATGTCCCGAGTGCAATTACAATTAATTCAGATGTGCAGGCTGTACTGAAAACACACAATTCATTCCAACATCCAATATGTGATCATTTCTATGATGATTTTTAAAAAGTCCATAATTTAAGATATTAGTCCAAGTAGCCCATCAATCCACATAGAGTACTAATAACCAGTTGGTAAAAGTAATAGTTTTTTAAATGTGAGGACCTCATTAGATAAAGTTATCCATTAACAACCTATTGGCGAGAGTGTTTGAGCATAGACATAGCACTGGACGGATGGACTCAATGAAGGGAAAACTAGTTATGAGAAGTTCATCTTTAATCGGGCATTGCACTTAGTCTTAGGGGGTCCTGACCACTTACAGTATGTACCAGATCAAGAGTGATCATATATTACCATTGACAGTGTGGTGAAACTAACTATAAAATATTAACAATAATAATAAAATCTGTCGTGTCAGCTAAAAAGGGGTCTGGAAAAATGTCCCACTGTATAATAAATGTTGAGAGTAGCGCTTCACATTTTACAGGGTTATGGGCATTCTTAAATTATAATAGTTGGCTGCAGTGTGTTCTGGATATGTAATTGAAGGTAGACAAGGATGACCCAAGCATAAAAATGTAAAAGAAGAATTTTAGATTATATTGAAAATATTAATTTATCAGTTTATTGGTTTTGTTGGTAAGTGCATTTCATTTGAAGAACTGGCAGCTACAGTATCTATATTCTGGTTGTGTGCTGAATAGACATAAAGGCATCTGTAGATCAAAAAAATATATATCTGACTCGCTATATAAAAATGACCCAGCTGTGGAAAATATACTTGAATAAAATGTTGCAACCATTTTATGACTTTAATTCAGAGGATAAACTAAATAGGAGCTCTGAACATCTAAGGTTTCAGAAATGTGGCTACTTTTTAAAACTCATTCTCACTCCTGGAATCCTTTCTGCTAAACCGAACACTGCAATCTCTTTCGTATTAAGACTGCTTTCAAGTAGTCTACTAAATTGTAATGCCATTTTGCCAGAGCTTTTCTTTTCAGTCCCACTGCAGAGAGAGGATGTAATGGTGTGTGGTTGAAATGATTCTAATATTCCTCCATTGGAACTGTTGTTATCATCAGGGTTTATTCAGATCCACTCTCCCTATCCCAGGCCAGCCACAGACATAGCATAGCTATCATTACAGCTGAACCTTCACAAGGCATGACTTGGAGTGATTGAGGAGGATTTGACTTGCATATTTCACCAAGTCCACAATGACTTCATTCACTGGCCAGACAATAATATCTTTGGAGGACTATCACGTTTGACTTATTGTATTTGTAAAAAGGAATGTAGTAAAAAAAAAAAAAAAAAAAGTTTCAATTGATCCATAATCAGCTCTTATTATTAGTACAAACAATAACACTTTATGTAGTGTCAGAAAAAAAACTATAGTTCATCACCTCAGTCTTTTAACGCATTGTCAACATTTCTGTGTACCTCAAGCTGTCCAATACTTCCCAGGAAAATACTAATTTCCCTTTGACAAAACAGTAAAGCTGAATGGCTACGATCTCAGCTCATGAAAAGCCTGTACAGTAGACTCCTTTCAAATCAAGCCAGCTTGCAACTGGTCTTATTTTGCTATTGAGTTGATTTTTGCATTCCTCCTTAAAATAACCCTCTAAAGGTTTTATGATGGCTCTTTATTATTGTGGCTTTAAGCTGCCTGGTCAAATAAGGAAACAATTACAGGATGTTGGCCTGGAAATTGGTTCAATTTGCCAAATAGATTTATCTTCATTCTCATTGCAGATGAAATATTCAGAGATTTTTGCCAGTTTATTAATCAGAAACATACCGTACAACAATTTCAATATTATAAGGGTATAATTATAATCTGGTTTCATTTTTCAAATGACTGTCAGCCAGGCCTGGAAACAATTAGGCCCATTATGTAGATATTTCTTTGTTACTCACTTAATTAAACCTCAAATGTCAAACTGAATAGCAGAGAAACAGAGAGCAGTAGTCTTTTTCTTTCATATTCTATAACCATGGATTTGATCAATAAAATATTTTCCATGTCTGGTATGGAAGAGAAAATGTTACGTTTTCTAATCTGTGGTGAGGCTATCAAAAGGCAGTCAATCAACCTAGAAGACATGCATTGTGTATTCATAGAGAAAATACACTGCTCAAAAAAATAAAGGGAACACTTAAACAACACAATGTAACTCCAAGTCAATCACACTTCTGTGAAATCAAACTGTCCACTTAGGAAGCAACACTGATTGACAATAAATTTCACATGCTGTTGTGCAAATGGAATAGACAACAGGTGGAAATTATAGGCAATTAGCAAGACACCCCCAATAAAGAAGTGGTTCTGCAGGTGGTGACCACAGACCACTTCTCAGTTCCTATGCTTCCTGGCTGATGTTTTGGTCACTTTTGAATGCTGGCGGTGCTTTCACTCTAGTGGTAGCATGAGACGGAGTCTACAACCCACACAAGTGGCTCAGGTAGTGCAGCTCATCCAGGATGGCACATCAATGCGAGCTGAGGCAAGAAGGTTTGCTGTGTCTGTCAGCGTAGTGTCCAGAGCATGGAGGCGCTACCAGGAGACAGGCCAGTACATCAGGAGACGTGGAGGAGGCCGTAGGAGGGCAACAACCCAGCAGGAGGACCGCTACCTCCGCCTTTGTGCAAGGAGGAGCAGGAGGAGCACTGCCAGAGCCCTGCAAAATGACCTCCAGCAGGCCACAAATGTGCATGTGTCTGCTCAAACGGTCAGAAACAGACTCCATGAGGGTGGTATGAGGGCCCGACGTCCACAGGTGGGGGTTGTGCTTACAGCCCAACACCGTGCAGGACGTTTGGCATTTGCCAGAGAACACCAAGATTGGCAAATTCGCCACTGGCGCCCTGTGCTCTTCACAGATGAAAGCAGGTTCACACTGAGCACATGTGACAGACGTGACAGAGTCTGGAGACGCCGTGGAGAACGTTCTGCTGCCTGCAACATCCTCCAGCATGACCGGTTTGGCGGTGGGTCAGTCATGGTGTGGGGTGGCATTTCTTTGGGGGGCCGCACAGCCCTCCATGTGCTCGCAGATGTAGCCTGACTGCAATTAGGTACCGAGATGAGATCCTCAGACCCCTTGTGAGACCATATGCTGGTGCGGTTGGCCCTGGGTTCCTCCTAATGCAAGACAATGCTAGACCTCATGTGGCTGGAGTGTGTCAGCAGTTCCTGCAAGAGGAAGGCATTGATGCTATTGACTGGCCCGCCCGTTCCCCATTCCTGAATCCAATTGAGCACATCTGGGACATCATGTCTCGCTCCATCCACCAACGCCACGTTGCACCACAGACTGTCCAGGAGTTGGCGGATGCTTTAGTCCAGGTCTGGGAGGAGATCCCTCAGGAGACCATCCGCCACCTCATCAGGAGCATGCCCAGGCGTTGTAGGGAGGTCATACAGGCACGTGGAGGCCATACACACTACTGAGCCTCATTTTGACTTGTTTTAAGGACATTACATCAAAGTTGGATCAGCCTGTAGTGTGGTTTTCTGTTATGATTTAACTGGATAGAACCCAAATGCAGACAAGTACACCAAGCCAGAGAAGTTTTAACAGGTTTATTATAATGTTCAATAGTCCAGGTTTCCAATAAATGGGGAAGAGCAAGTCCAGGTTACAGGGAGGGTACAGATCCAGGTCAGGGCAGGTGTGGTACCGTAATGTCCTAGTGTCCGTGGTGAGTCCAAAGGAGAGGCCCGATAGTGGAGAGCAGGATGGTGGTGGCAGGAGTGAAGCGGAGGCAGGAGTCAGGTTCCAAATATCTGTGGCACAGGAGAAAAGGTAAATAAACAGTCCAAAAAACACAAGAGCGAAAACAGACAGGTTGAGTCGGCAGCGAGACTAACATGGTTGTCTTGACTATGATCTGACGATGAGTGGAAAGTTTGACCGGGTCTTAAAGGCTGAGGTGATTATGGTGAATGAGCTGCAGCTGGAACCCTGACTCCCGCACACCAGACTTCACTCCTGCAATCAAGGACAGACAGAGGGGAGGGGGAGAGCAGAGAGAGAGCTACCTAGCAGCAGTAGGCCTAACAGTACCCCCCCTCTACGGACGCCACCTGGCGGCCGACAGGGTTTATCAGGATGTAACCTATGAAACTCACGAACCAGAGCAGGATCCACAATGAAGCTCCTGGGCACCCAGGAACGTTCCTCAGGACCATAACCCTCCCAATCCACCAGGTACTGGAAACCACGACCCCGGCGGCGAACATCCAGAAGTCGCCGGACAGTGTAGACCGGACCCCCACCCACGATCTTGGGCGGAGGAGGGGACGAGAGGGCGGGCACAAAGGGCTAACCGACACAGGCTTAATCTGGGAAACATGAAAGGTGGAATGAACCCGTAGGGAGGCAGGAAGCTGTAGCTTAACCGCGCAGGGGTTAACAATAGACAGTATCTTGAACGGTCCTATAAAACGAGGCGCCATCTTCTTCGACTCCACCTTCAATGGAAGGTCCCGTGACTTCAGCCATACCTCTTGACCAGGAGAGTAACCGGGAGCCTGGGACCGGTGACGGTTGGCTTGCCTCTGCATGTACGCGAAGCTCGGGACAGAGCTACCCTGGCCTTCCTCCAGACCTTGCAGCAGCGGCGCATGTGGGACTGCACCGAGGGTACCGCAAGTTCCCTCTCTTGGGAAGGGAACAGGGGAGGTTGATAACCCAGAGCACACAGAAAAGGAGACAAACCAGAGGAAGCGTTAGTCAAGGTGTTATGAGCATATTCCACCCAGGGGAGCATGGAGCTCCATGACCCAGGGTTAGACCCAGTGACACAGCGAAGTGCGGTCTCCATCTCCTGGTTCGCTCTCTCGGCTTGCCCGTTGGTCTGGGGGTGATATCCAGAGGACAGGCTGGATGTAATGCCCAAAGCTTTACAGAAAGCTTTCCACACCTGGGAGACAAACTGGGGACCCCTGTCAGAGACAATATCCGTGGGTAGACCATGAGAGCGGAACACATGTTCAACCAAAATATCAGCCGTCTCTCTGGCAGTGGGCAGTTTAGGTAGGGCCAAAAAATGAGCGAACTTAGAAAAACGATCAATCACCGTAGAATGACCGTCTTACCAGATGAGGGGGAAGTCCAGTGACAAAATCCATAGCGATATGCGACCAGGGCCGGCTGGGTATAGGTAGAGGTCGTAGATGACCAGCGCTGGCCTGGGTGGAGTTTTTACTTCGTGCACATACCGTACAAGCAGCAATGAAGGCTCGAGTGTCCGCCTCCATCGTGGCCCACCAGAACTTCCGTCGCACAAAGTCAAGGGTCCGCGAAACTCCAGGGTGACAGGTAAGGGGAGACGAGTGAGCCCACTGAAGTACCTGGGAGCGAGCAGACTCAGGGACAAACATCCGGTTAGGAGGACCCCTCCCAGGGTCAGCTTGATGATGTTGAGCCTGTCTAACAATCCCCTCGATGTCACATGTGATGACTGCAATACTGCAGGTAGGAGGCAAAATGGGTTCAGGGTTACTACCAGTATCAACAGCCGAATGAACACGAGACAGGGCGTCAGGCTTGACGTTGCGTGACCCAGGACGGTAAGACAGAGAAAATTGAATCTCCCAAAAAATAGTGCCCACCTGGCTTGACGGGGGTTGAGCTGCTTCGCTGACTGGAGGTAAGCCAGATTCTTATGATCCGTCCAAAACGATGAAGGGTTGTTCCGCCCCCTCCAACCAATGTCGCCACTCCTCGAGAGCCAGCTTAACGGCGAGCAGTTCACGATTTCCAACATCATAATTCCTCTCTGCCTGAGAAAGTTTCCTTGAGAGAAAAGCACAGGGATGCAGTTTGTTATCTTCAGGAGAACGTTGTGACAACACTGCACCTACCCCAGTGTCGGATGCATCCACCTCCACGACAAACTGGCGGTCGGGGGTCCGGCTGCATCAGAATGGGAGCCGAGGCGAAGCGATGTTTCAGTTCTTCGAACGCTGATTCGGCCCCCTTCATTCCAAGCGAACGGTCGTGAGATGGAGGTGAGAGCGGTGAGTGGCGCCGCAATGCGGCTGTAGTCCTTGATGAACCTCCTATAGAAGTTCGCAAACCCCAGGAATCGTTGAAGTTGTTTGCGGGTAGAGGGAGCTGGCCAGTCTGTGACAGCAGAGATCTTAGCTGAGTCCATCCGCAGCTCCCCCTGAGCTATGATGTAACCCAAAAAGAGGTCTCAGACACATGAAATTCACATTTTCTCCATCTTCACAAACAGTTTGTTCTCCAACAACCTTTGCAACACCTGGCGCACATGCAGTTCATGTTCCTGGGAGGACTCTGAGAAAATCAAGATATCATCCAGATAGACAAAAACAAACCGATTCAACATGTCCCGAAGGACATCATTGACTAGTGCCTGAAAAACAGCAGGGGCATTAGACAACCCAAAAGGCATAACCCGATACTCAAAATGTCCCAAGGGTGTGTTGAAGGCAGTCTTCCATTCATCACCCTTACGAATGCGCACCAGGTGATACGCATTTCGTAGATCCAGTTTCGTAAAGATGGTAGCACCATGAAGGAGGGGAAAAGCAGAATTAATCAAAGGCAGAGAATACTTGTTCTTAATGGTGATGTTGTTAAGTCCACGGTAATCAATACAGGGTCTGAGGGTCTTATCCTTCTTAGCAACAAAAAGAATCCCGCTCCTACAGGTGACGAGGAAGGACGCATAATACCTGCCGCCAAGGAGTCCCGAATGTAGTTCTCCATAGCCTCCGTCTCCGGCCGGGAGAGTTGTACAGGCGACTGCTGGGGAGGCGGGGCTCCTGGCTGGAGGTCAATGGCGCAGTCGTAAGGCCGGTGAGGAGGAAGAGAAGTAGCTCTGTGTTTGCAGAAAACGGATGCCAGGTCATGATACACGTCAGGAACAGCAGAAAGATCCATGGACTCCAGTGGAGGTTGAGGCACAGTACTGGCAGGAGTCTGAGCAGAACACAAACAATTCACATGACAAAATGTGCTCCATGAAACAATGCTACCTGTCACCCAATCAATGTGTGGATTGTGTTTTATGAGCCAGGGGATACCAAGGACCAGGGGAGTCTGTGGGCAGTCGATAATATGGAATTGAATGTTCTCCTGATGATTTCCCGACACTCTAAGACAAACAGGAACAGTCTGATGGGTAATGCGGGTCAACAATTGTCCATTTAGACCCTTAGCCTGCAGCGGACAGTCCATAGGAACAGTCTCCAAATCCATTTGTTGAGCCCACTCTCTATCCAAAAGCTTCCGTCGGCACCAGAGTCAATCAGCGCACTAACAGAGAAATTCTGGGACTGCCACTGGAGGGATGCCTGGAGCAGAATGCGGGGAGAAGAGGAAGAATCCGCTGCTCGGCTCACCAAAACTTCTCCCATAAATGATGAGCCGGCCCTTTTCCCGGACGAACTGGGCAGGAAGGAACGAAATGACCAGCTTCTCCACAATACAGGCAGACCCGAGCCTGAATACGACGTGCACGCTCCTCTGAGGACAACCGTGCACGACCCACCTCCATGGCTTCGGGTTCAGTGCTCCTCGTATCGACTCGGGAAGACACGGCTCTCTCCGTAGGGACGATGCAGGGAGGAGTTTGTTGATGACAGACAGGTTGCTTGGAACTAACACTCCTCTCCCGGCGGCGCTCCCGAATCCGATTATCCAACCTGATAGTGAGTGAAATAAGATTATCCAGCGTAGGCGATTCATCATATGACACCAATTCATCTTTTTAAAGTCTCAGACAAAGCATTGATGAACACTCCTTGTAATGCCTCGTCATTCCAACCACTCACTGCTGCTAAAGTCCGAAACTCCACTGCCATCTCCGCCACACTACGAGCCCCCTGCCGAAGAGAAAACAACCGTTTCGCAGCCTCCTTGCCTCGTACGGGGTGGTCAAAAACCTTCCTCATCTCCGTGGTGAAGGCCACGTAAGCGTTGCAAATGTCCGACTGACTCTCCCAGACCGCGGATCCCCAGGCACGAGCGGAACCGCTAGTAGAGTTGATAAGGTAGGCAATACGGGCTCTTTCTGAGGCGTAGGTGAGGGGCTGTTGTTCAAACACTAACGAGCATTGAGTCAAAAAATCGCCACAGGTTCCCATGTTCCCGTCATAGCGCTCTGGAGCAGGAACAAAAGGCTCTCTGATCTGGGCTGAAGGGGTAGTAAGGGCAGACACTTGATTGGTGAGTAATTGAACCTGATTAAGCAGCACCTGACTGTCCTCAGCAATCGTCTTAAACAGGGTATCATGTTGGCCAAGTAGAATGCCCTGATTGGCTATGGCAGTCCAAATTTGAGTGCACTCTGGGGTGGTATCCGAGCTACTGTCTGCTGGGTTCATGTTGGTCAGATCATACTGTTATGATTTAACTGGATAGAACCCAAATGCAGACAAGTACACCAAGCCAGAGAAGTTTTAACAGGTTTATTATAATGTTCAATAGTCCAGGTTTCCAATAAATGGGGGAAGAGCAAGTCCAGGTTACAGGGAGGGTACAGATCCAGGTCAGGGCAGGTGTGGTACCGTAATGTCCTAGTGTCCGTGGTGAGTCCAAAGGAGAGGCCCGATAGTGGAGAGCAGGATGGTGGTGGCAGGAGTGAAGCGGAGGCAGGAGTCAGGTTCCAAATATCTGTGGCACAGGAGAAAAGGTAAATAAACAGTCCAAAAAACACAAGAGCGAAAACAGACAGGTTGAGTCGGCAGCGAGACTAACATGGTTGTCTTGACTATGATCTGACGATGAGTGGAAAGTTTGACCGGGTCTTAAAGGCTGAGGTGATTATGGTGAATGAGCTGCAGCTGGAACCCTGACTCCCGCACACCAGACTTCACTCCTGCAATCAAGGACAGACAGAGGGGAGGGGGAGAGCAGAGAGAGAGCTACCTAGCAGCAGTAGGCCTAACAGTTTTCCACTTTAATTTTGAGGGTGACTCCAAATCCAGACCTCCATGGGTTGATAAATTTGATTTCCATTGATAATTTTTGTGTGATTTTGTTGTCAGCACATTCAACTATGTAAAGAAAAAAGTATTTAATAAGATTATTTCATTCATTCAGATCTAGGATGTGTTGTTTAAGTGTTCCCTTTATTTTTTTGAGCAGTGTATATTCACTTTCTGTACGTCACATTTCCTTTTCACCCATACATTTGCATGAAGATGAGTAAAGTACAGTAGCTAAACTATTTTAAGTTTGTCGTCACTGGCATTGATCAGCGAGGCCTCACCTACAGTACATGTCGTGTCAAAGGAGATAAGAACTATTAGAACTAAATGACTAGGATAAGTATTTTAAGCTTCAGGCAGGAGAGTCTTAAAAACAATCTATGTGCCTGTGAACTCCTGAGCCAGGATCTGATTTAAAAAGAGATGAATTTACATAGCTGTGGCATGTTGCCATGCTTCCATTGCTTTCAGTGAGAGAGGGTGATGGAGGCACTTGTCTAATAACCGTTATTAAGAACTTTAACTAATGCCTCTGCAAAATTGATTCATTTTGGATAGAAAAGGAATGGTGAAGTAAAATATCTGTAATTTAAGTCTGGTTTACACAGATTTTGAAGAAATGTAATCGAAACGGTTTGATACTAATGATGAAAAACAAGATGAGAGAGTTAGTATTTCAGTAGGATACGCTTGGTATTAGTTACAGATAGTCTGTGGACCAAAGACCAAAAAGATATATCCAAGAGAACATTTGTGATCAACTGGCTCGATTCGGTCTTATGTAGCAAAATTTGAAATTGTGTTTTTTACATTGGATAAAAGTAGAGACTCAGAGCTAGAACATTCTATATCATACACTACAGTTAAGGAACAATGGGAAAGTAGTTCTGCTTTGAAAGTTGATAAACTTGTAAAATCACTTTTGAGGAAATGGCCCTTGAATGTTTTGGTACACATACTGTCTACACCCATTCAGCATCGTTCACACCCTCTTAAGCTTAAGCCCCACCCATCTGTTTAAGGATTCACATGTGAGGCCATGTACTAAACATCCAAAGATTTCAAGACTAAAGGCTGGTTTATACTACGGGTGCGTTCGTAAATTTAATCTGGAGTTCCAGAGTGTTTTCTGGGCGTTCGTAAACTCAGAGCGTTGTCAGATTGTCCATTCGTAAATTCAGAGCGTTTCACTCTCGGAGCGTTCAGAGCGCACACTGGATGTTCTGGCCGAGGAGTAGGGTTGATTTTAGTGTTCTGACCTAACAACAGCAGTCAAGCACCCAAGCTAACTGGCTAACGTTGGCTAGCTTGCTAGCTACTTCCAGACACAAATGAGAGAACAGCTCACTCTGACCATTTTACTCACCCTAGCAGAGCTGGTTAGGCTGTTTTATTGATACACCATTCAAAGTATATTTAATAACTTCACCATGCTCAAAATCAATGTCTGCTTTTTATTTTATTTTTACGTATCTACCAATAGGTGCCCTTCTTTGCGAGGCATTGGAAAACCTCCCTGGTCTTTGTGGTCGAAACTGTGTTTGAAATTCACTGCTCGACTAAGGGACCTTACAGATAATTGTATGTGTAGGGCACAGAGATGAGGTAGTCATTCAACTTATTATGTGACTTGTTAAGCAAATGTTTACTCCTGAACTTATTTAGGCTTGCCATAACAAAGGGGTTGAATACCTATTGACTCAAGACATTTCAGCTTTTCATTTGTAATTAATTTGTAAAACTTTCGAAAAGCATAAATCCACTTTGACATGATGGGGTATTGCATGTAGGCCAGTGACCAAAAAAATCGTTATTTAATCTATTTTTAATTCAGGCTGTAACACAACAAAATGTGGAAAAAGTCAAGGGGTGTAAATACTTTCTGAAGGCCCTGTACTTCACAACTCTCATTTACTTCACAACTGTTAATTACTTCACCAGTGTCATTTACTTTGACAAACAAGTACAGAACAGTGCACATGTGTAACACTTTCCGTTTGGTTAACATTTTATGTTTGCTTTTACATCGATATTGTGTTTATTGTGGCATAGGTCCTATAGTTTGGCATAGGTCAATGTCACCCTAGATTTAGAAATGTGTGGTATTTCTTTGGAACCTTTAACAAAGAACGTATACTTTAGCAATTTTCTTCTCCAAACTTCACAAGCCATCTTACAAGTGAACAAAGAGAAAGCGCAGAGATATTCTATTATTCCACACACTCCTCTAGAGTCTATTGTCACTTACATTTGGCTTTCATTGTGTGCTTGCCCCAGGCGCCAGCCTGTACGGGAGCCAACAGTGATTTGGTTTATAGAGATCATATGGCAAGGAACCGAGCCTTGCAGAAGCAGATTTGATGTATTTCCTATGATTTGAGCCTGTGTTTATTCTTTACCATTGTGGAACAGACACCCCTACAGCACGTGCACTGGGCCAAGGATGAGCGATGGAGCTGGCCAATTAAACTACAATATACGCACTGTTTTCACACGTCTCGGGTTGCATTTCCTATCAGGAGGAACGGGGGCTCTGAAAAGGATCCAAATGTGGGCAGGAAACCACACAGAGTGAAGGTTGCCTTTGTCATTAACAATTAATGTAACCGGCCACGACTGGGATCAGCTGCAGGGAGAGAGAGGGCTCTATCAGGATCCCTGGCATGAAATAGAGAAGACGACTGAGGAAGAAGTTTAGTCTACAGCAAGATCGCAGACACAGTGTAACAGCAATACATCATAAAAGCTTTTCTATTTCAGAGGGTGGTTGGAATGAATGAGAAGAGTTTATAAAAGTCTTTGTGGCCAAGCTAGATCAGATCACACAGGACTGTCTGCTGGTCATGTCCCCTCTCACCCCCCTTCTCCCATACGCAGTGCCACTCTTCATTAATGTGACCAAAATGTCATCAACTAGTTTAATACCCCTTAATATCGCTGTATCATTTACATTCCCTAGCATACTGGAAATGAGTCCCAGCTGGGGAGTTTGGAAACCCAAAGAGAGAGAGACAGCGAGAGAGAGAGAGAGAGAGAGAGAGAGAGAGAGAGAGAGAGAGAGAGAGAGAGAGAGAGAGAGAGAGAGAGAGAGAGAGAGAGAGGTGGAGGGGAGGGGATTGACAGGCTATTTAGACGTGCTACTTCACTTTGCATTAGAGTGTACAATATCAGGCATGGGGAGCCAAAGTGAGGCCAGATTTCAGGCGGTGCTGGTCAGGCCTGGAGCGACGGATCACTTACCTCAGGAAATCAAATTCAATGGCAGAGGATTTGACCTGGAGTGGAGCCCAGCTCCCCGGCAGAAAAAAAGTGTGAAACCTGGAGAAAAGAAAGAGAGACTCATTGAGAAAATCCATTACTGCTTGAGAAGCCAACAAGCATGAAAGGAGATGTCTTGTTAAATCGGTTGCTTGATAAAGCAGGTCTTTGGCTTGGTGAGATCGCTCAGAGTCAGAGCCTCCGACCGGGGGCATCAGACAGAGAGAGGACCTTATTGATACAGGGAGATGTTTAGAGAGTCACCACTGGCTGTACAGACCACCTTCTCTGTGTATCATGTAGAGATAAAGTCCTGGGTAGAAACCCGCTGCCAGTGTTTCAGTGTTTCTGACTCCCTGCGGGCTTCTAGTGTTCAGCCTCCAACCAGAACAACATGCTGCCTACCTTATGATCCCACTTCAGCCAGACACTCAACCCTTGGCTGGTTTACCTCTGGGTTTTGCTCACTGTTTAAAACTTTTCCCTGGGTAGTGAAAAACAAGTTACATTTGACAGGAAATGTTTCTTAAAGTGACTTTTGGCAGGTTATTTTCTTAACGGTTTAAGTATTTCAGCACCTTTCACAAGCCAGTCAAGTACAGGTGTATCTACCGATAGGGTAACAGAATAACATTCAAGCTAGAATCCTTAGTTGCTACATCCATTTTGGACTTAGAAATTAAGAATATATACCCATTTATTCTTGAAGAATATAACTTATAAATGCTTCATGAGCTTAATGCAACTGTCTTACCCCATCTGAACCAAAATATACGCTTTTTTTTACTCTAATGTTCGTAACCAATGCAAATGTAACAAACACTCTATAGCCTCAAAACATGGTTTAAACTATACTTTTGATATCATGGGGGGTCAGTCCTTCCATCCATAGCTCTGTCTATGAAATTGAGATGCCCATCCCTCAGCTTTTTACCAAAACAGAGGCGGGGTAACTGCTTTGTTATTGTTTCAATTAAGGACTCTAGCTTTAAAATACAGATCCTGCCGTCTATAGATCCTGCCGTTCTATTGTGAGGTAATTTCTGCCAAAAGTGTCAGGTGTGGGCTTTTATTTGCAAAGGGAATATAAATAGGTGCCAAAGTACTTATAATATTTACAAAATAATAAAAAGGACAAAGAGTAGCAAACTGGTCTGAAATCAACAAGTCAGAGCACTGACCTAACCCAGGCCTCAATAATGTGTGATAGCAGCATGAGCAAATACCCAACCTTACCCTGTCCCAAGTATGGGTAGCTGCAGCCCAATATAGTGACCGGTGTATGGGCGAGTGGGTGTCGAAAGGAGTGGGTGTATGGAAAACGAATCAGCTAATTGGGCAGATTTGTTGCCACTCAAGGCTGTTTTGCGTAGCTGATTGGGCTGCACAATGAGTCGATAAGCTGGCAACCAGTGCACTGGTGTTGTATCGAGGTACCACTGAGGTATTTATTAGGTAGAACCATCTAGTACCGTGTCGGACCCCCCCCCTTTGCCTCCAGAACAACCTGAATTCTTCGGGGCACGGAAACGTTGCTCAATTGGTATCAAGGGACCTAACATGTGCCATGAAAACATTCCCCACACCATTACACCATCGCCAACAGCCTGTACCGTTGACATCAGACAGGATGGGGCCATGGACTCATGCTGCTTACGCCAAATCCTGACTCTGCCATCAGCGTGATGCAACAGGAACCGTGATTCGTCAGACCAGGTGATGTTTTTCCACTCCTCGATTGTCCAGTGTTGGTGATCTCGTGCCCACTGGAGTCGCTTCTTCTTGGTTTTAGCTGATAATAGTCTAACCCGGTGTGGTCGTCTGCTGCAATACCCCATCCATGACAAGGAGCGACGAGTTGTGCATTCCGAGATGCCGTTCTGCACACCAGTGTTGTGCTGCGCCGTTATTTGCCTGTTTGTGGCCTGCCTGTTAGCTTGCACGATTCTTGCCATTCTCCTTAGACCTCTCATCAACGAGTTGTTTTTGCCCACAGGACTACCGCTGACTGGGTGTTTTTGTTTGTCACACCATTGTCGATAAACCCTAGACACTGTCGTGTCTGAAAAGCCCAGGAGGTCGGTCATTTCTGCGATACTGGAACCGGCGCGCCTGGCACCGACAATCATACCATGCTCAAAGTCGCTTAGGTCACTTGTTTTGCCCATTCTAACGTTCAATCGAACAGTAACTGAATGCCTTGATGCGTGTCTGCCTGCTTTATATCGCAAGCTACAGCCACGTGACTCACTGTCTATAGGATCTAAACATTTTCGTGAATGGGGTGTACCTAATAAACTGTATATGTGTATATGCTCCCGATGTGAAGGGCTACCAACTGTATCATGGTCGTGTCACAGGCGGTAGCTAACGTGGTATTTTTTCCCCCGCAACAACCAATGGGCTAACTGTGCTGGTTCACGCTGGGTTCATATCCAAAAAAGTGTCCCAGTGGCAGAGATCTGTATATAATGACGAGATGCTCATGTCTCCATCCTAACAATGGGAGTCGTTGTCCCGTATGTGGGAAAACAGACGACAGGCTTTGGTCCAAAATAAACCCATAGAAACTCATTGGACAGATTTTGGCGAGAGTGAAACCTCTCGCTTTACCTCTTCCTCTCTGAGTAGAGTCATCGCCTGCTTCGGCGAAATAGCCGTGAATTGCGTAGCACTGAAGTTGGTCTCCACCACCTAGCTCACGCAGCAAAGCTGCTCAATTAACAAAGGAATGTTTGGTGAGAAAGAGTGTCTGAGCACTGAGAGTTATGGTAATGAGATCCATCTACATTGGAGGTGTGAATTGAAGGCTATTAGCCATCCAAGTTCCATGTGCTCAGGTGCTTAAAGCTGCAGTAGCCTAGCCATTAGCCCAAACAAAGAAAAACATGTTTCAAAGTTGATATGTGCATCCAGGCGAGTCAAATTATTTTAATGACAATATTTCATATGATTTAATACATGTTATTAAAGTGTGCTCCATTTGAAGTAGTCCAAGATGGCGTAGTAGTGCGGTCGTGTATTCTGTTGTGTCCTCGTGTAAATAGCCTGTTTTTTTTAGGTTTTGTCTTTTTTTCGTATATATTTCTCTATCTCACTTTCCATCCTTTAACTAAATATACTTTGCTGCAACCCGCCTCACCCAATGTGGAACGGATTCTATTATTTCTTTATTTTTTATCAAGAACCTACGGCTGAAACTAGCCAGCTAGCCAGCTAACTAGCTACTTGCTATTAGCCACAGTTAGCGGTCTTCACCACTGTCTGTGGCCTGCACTACCTACCAGCCAGCTCTAGCTTGGACAATTATCGGCCAGTCTGCACAGCGTGCTATCGACCCAGACCATATCGGATTTTCTGCCGGAATCACTGAATCACTGGACCTTAACACCGGACCATGGCAACTAGCTAACTGCAACCGAATGGCTGTTGTTGGCTAATCACCACTGTCCCGACGTACCAGTTAGCCTTGAGCTAGCCTCGAGCCAGGCCCATCCCCCGGCTATCTACCTCTCTGTCAACCGGACGGGACCTCCTAGTGTCGACACGGAGCCCCGCCGAGCCATCACGACTGGTCTGCCGACGTAAACGTCTGATGTGGTTTCAACAGGCTTCCCGTTGCGATGACCACGAAGATCCATCTGCTAGCCCCGGCCCACTAGCATGCACATTCAACAGCCGTGCCTCCTGCTCGCCTGTGCTGTAGCAGCCTACGAACTGCTCCCAATCTTACTTATTGCTTTTCACTGGACCTTATGATCACTCAGCTACACAGCTAATGCCTGCTGGACTGTTCCTTTACACGGTACCCCATCCTGTTTATCTGTTTAGCCTCAGCCCAAACTTTCGTTGCCATTACCAGTTGTTGTCTTAGCCCTCTCGAATAACACCTGTGATTGCTTTATGCCTCTCTCCCATGTCAATATGCCTAGCCTATTGCTGTTTGGGTTAGTTCTTATTATACAATTTCACTGTAGACCCCCCAGTCCCGCTCAACCAGCCTCAGAGAGCTCCTTTGTCCCACCCCCCATACACGCGGAGAACGGCTCAATCGGTACCCAATGCTTAGGTGTACCTCCACTGTATTCATATCCTTCCATATCCTTGTCTGTACATAATGCCCTGAATCTATTCTACAACGCCCGGAAATCAGCCCCTTTTATTCGCTGTACCCAACGCACTAGAAGACCAGTTCTTAAAGCCTTTAGCCATATCCTTATTCTATTCCTCCTCTGTTCCTCTGGTGATGTAGAGGTTAACCCAGGCCCTGTAGCCCCCAGTATCACTCCTACCCCCCAGGCGCTATCATTTGTTGACTTCTGTAACCGTAAAAGCCTTGGTTTCTTGCATGTTAACAACAGAAGCCTCCTCCCCAAGTTTGAGTTATTCACTGCGTTAAGCACACTCTGCCAACCCTGATGTTCTGGCAGTGTCTGAATCTTGGCTTAGGAAGGCCACCAAAAATGCAGAAATGTCCATCCCGAACTACAACATTTTCTGTCTAGATAGAACTGCCAAAGGGGGCGGAGTTGCAATCTACTGTAGAGATAGCCTGCAGAGCTCTATCATACTATCCAGGTCTGTGCCCAAACAGTTTGAGATTCTACTTCTAAAAATCCACCTTTCCGGAAATAAGTCTCTCACTGTTGCCACTTGCTACAGACCCCCCTCAGCCCCCAGTTGTGCCCTGGACACCATATGTGAATTGCTTGCCCCCCATCTATCCTCAGAGTTCGTACTGCTTGGTGACCTAAACTGGGATATGCCAAACACCCCGGCCGTCCTACAATCTAAACTAGATGCCCTCAATCTCACACAAATTATCAAAGAACCTACCAGGTACAACCCTAAATCCGTAAACATGGGCATCCTCATAGATATCATCGTGACTAAATTACCCTCTAAACACACCTCCGCTGTCTTCAACCAGGATCTCAGCGATCACTGCCTCATTGCCTGCGTCCGTAATGGGTCCGCGGTCAAACGACCACCCCTCATCACTGTCAAACGCTCCCTAAAACACTTCAGCGAGCAGGCTTTCTAATTGACCTGGCCCGGGTATCCTGGATGGATATTGACCTCATTCCGTCAGTAGAGGATGCCTGGATGTTCTTCAAAAGTGCTTTCCTCTCCATCTTAAATAAGCATGCCCCATTCAAAAAATTCAGAACTAAGAACAGATATAGCCCCTGGTTCACCCAAGACTTGACTGCCCTTGACCAGCACAAAAACATATTGTGGCGTACTGCATTAGCATCGAACAGCCCCCGTGATATGCAACTTTTCAGGGAAGTCAGAAACCAATATACACAATCAGTTAGGAAAGCAAAGGCTAGCTTTTTCAAACAGAAATTTGTATCCTGTAGCACTAATTCCAAAAAGTTTTGGGACACTGTAAAGTCCATGGAGAATAAGAGCACCTCCTCCCAGCTACCCACTGCACTAGGAAACACTGTCACCACAAAAAATCTATGATAATCGAGAATTTCAAGAAGCATTTTGCTACGGCTGGCCATGCTTTCCACCTGGCTACCCCTACCTCGGCCACCAGCTCTGCACCCTCCGCTGCAACTTGCCCATGCACCCCCCCCACCTAAATTCAGATAGCTGATGTCCTGAAAGAGCTGCTAAATCTGGACCCCTAGAAATCAGCTGGGCTAGACCCTTTCTTTCTAAAATTAGCTGCTGAAATTGTTACAACCCCTATTACTAGCCTGTTCAACCTCTCTTTCGAGATTGGAAAGCTGCCGCGGTCATCCCGCTCTTCAAAGGGGGTGACACTCTAGATCCAAACTGTTACAGACCTATATCCATCCTGCCCTGCCTTTCAAAAGTATTTGAAAGCCAAGTTAACAAACAGATCACCGACCATTTCGAATCCCACCGTACCTTCTCCGCTATGCAATCTGGTTTCCGAGCTGGTCATGGGTGCACCTCAGCCACGCTCAAGGTCCTAAACTATATAATAACCGTGATCGATAAAAGACAGTACTGTGCAGCCTTCTTCATTGACCTGGCCAAGTATTTTTACTCTGTCAATCATAGCATTCTTATTGGCAGACTAAATAGCCTTGGTTTCTCAAATGACTGCCTCGCCTGGTTCACCAACTACTTCTCAGATAGAGTTAAATGTGTCAAATCGGAGGGCCTGTTGTCTGGACCTCTGGCAGTCTCTATGGAGTGGCCACAGGGTTCAATTCTCGGGCCGACTCTATTCTCTGTGTATATCAATGATGTCGCTCTTGCTGCTGGTGACTCTCAGATCCACCTCTACGCAGACAACACCATTTTGTATACATCTGGCCCTTCATTGGACACTGTGTTAACAAACCTCCAAACGATCTTCAATGCCATACAACACTCCTTCCGTGGCCTCCAACTGCTCTTAAACGCTAGTAAAACTAAATGCATGCTCTTCAATCGAACGCTGCTTGCACCCACCCGCTCAACTAGAATCACTACTCTCGGCGGGTCTGACTTAGAATATGAACTACAAATACTTAGGTGTCTGGTTAGACCGTAAACTCTCCTTCCAGACTCACATTAAGCATCTCCAATCCAAAGTTAAATCTAGAATCGGCTTCCTGTTTCACAACAAAGCCTCCTTCACTCATGCTGCTAAACATGCCCTCATAAAACTGACTATCCTACCGATCCTTGACTTCGGCGATGTCATTTACAAAATAGCTTCCAACACTCTACTCAGCAAATTGGATGTAGTCTATCACAGTGCCATCTGTTTTGTCACCAAAGCCCCATATACTACCCACCATTGTGAACTCGTTGGCTGGCCCTCACTACATATTCGTCGCCAAACCCACTGGCTCCAGGTCATCTATAAATCACTTCTAGGAAAATCGCCGCCTTATCTTAGATCATTGGTCACCATAGCAACACCTACCCGTAATATGCGTTCCAGCAGGTATATCTCACTGGTCATCCCCAAAGCCAACACCTCCTTTGGCCGCCATTCCTTCCAGTTCTCTGCTGCAAATGACTGGAACAAACTGCAAAAATCTCTGAAGCTGGAGACACTTATCTCCCTCACTATCTTTAAGCATCAGTTGTCAGAGCAGCTTACCGATCACTGCACCTGTATACAGTCCATCTGTAATCAGCCCACCCAACTACCCCATCCCCATATTGTTATTTACATTGTTATTTATTTTGCTCTTTTGCACCCCAGTATCTCTATTTGCACATCATCTTCTGCACATCTATCACTCCAGTGTTAATACTAAATTGTAATTATTTTGCACTATGGCCTACTTATTGCCTTACCTCCATAACTTACTACATTTGCTCACACTGTATATAGATTTTCTATTGTGTTATTGACTGTACATTTTGTTTATTCCATATGTAACTCTGTGTTGTTGTTGTTTTTATCGCACTGCTTTGCTTTATCTTGGCCAGGTCGCTGTTGTAAATGAGAACTTGTTCTCAACTGGCTTACCAGGTTAAATAAAGGTGAAAAAAAAGAAGAAAAAAAAGAAATTGAAAATATACTGTATTACATGAAATAAAACTTTGAATAATTTTGGGACTACAGGAAATAGGTTGACTGCTATGTTAAACAACTGGGTGGGAACTGCGCAGGCGCCTGTCACGCCCTGATCGAGAGAACTCTTGTTGGTTGGGTCAGGGTGTGAGTTTTCTGTTGAGATCTATGTTAGTGTATTTCTATGTTGTAGATCTAGGTTGATCTTTCTATGTTTGGCCGGGTGTGATTCCCAATCAGCGGCAGCTGTCGCTCGTTGTCTCTGATTGGGGATCATACTTAAGTAGCCTGGTTGTCTACCTTAGTTGTGGGATCTTGTTTGTGTTCTGGTTTGGCTTGTTGTGAGTATAGCCCATAGGACTTCACGTTACGTTGCTTTTGTTGTTATATCAAGTGTTTATCTTCATTAATAAATATGTACGCATAACACGCTGCACCTTGGTCTGACCCGTCTCTCAACGATCGTGACAGCGCCTTACCTAGTCAGTCTGGAACATTACTATTATTCCCTCGGGTGATCCGCAATCAAAATAACAGAGGACATTGCCGAAATTACAAATCGTCTCTTCACTAAACATTTTTTAATAAATCGGGTGCTATGGTGTTCAACCAAGGTGCTCTTTTAACTAAAGGCAAGTCAACACAAAGGCCTGATAGCCATGAGGAAACCCAGCCTAGGGGGCCTTCTCTCTGCTTCCTGTCTGTCTGTCCAGCCACTGATGGCTCCACAGTTCTAACCCCCTTCCTCCAATCTGATCTTCTGTTTCCACAAAACTTCATGCCACTCTCTCTCAGAGGATTTGAAAGACTTTTCAGTACACAATATTCAATTGCTTAAAGGCTGCAATCTGTTTGGGGCTAGCAGTGCTCAGTTGAAAGATGCTCTGAGCATAAACCGATTTGAATCATATGATGGGGAATTTTCTGAGCATCACTGAATACATTGAGATCTGTTGACTGTACGGCTGTGTTTGATTGTCATTATCTAAGTTTGCATTGACCTCAGTGGAGGCTGCTGAAGGGAGGATGGCTCATAATAATGGTTGGAACAGAGCAAATGGAATGGCATCAAACACATGGAAGCCATGTGTTTGATGTATTTGATACCATTCAACTTACTCACTCCGCTCCAGCCATTACCACGAGCCCGTCCTCCCCAATTAAGGTTCCACCAACCTCCTGTGATTGACCTTCAGTATGTTGACCTTCTATGAGTGTTTGTGGTTTTGAGAGATGCGTTTTGGCACTGTCTCCATTGGGCCAAGGTGAGAAGCATCAGGCACGTTCCACCTGCGGTACGACCATTGACCCCTTAATCGTCTTGGCTATCCTAAGCTGCTACATCCCCCAGTAGATTTGTTTTTAATGCGCTGTGATTTTCCCTCTTTTTATCTCCTTCCTGCTGTGTGGATGAAACCCCAGTGTAGCCAAGGCAAGCCTCAAATCCCTCATATCAGGACAAGTAGGGAAAATACAGCTCAATCAGCCACTGCAAAAAACAGTTTACCTCAGCTGAATTTAGGCTAAGGCAAAATATTGTTTGTAGACAAACCATTAGAGGAATATTCTGCTTCTGATTACTTTTACTGCTATTTGTTGAGCTTTGAAATCAATTAGTTATTTGCTTATATGGTTATTTCTCCCTCAGAGGATCTGACTTCTTTCAAATGTTGTGTTGTGTTGTCGTTCTGCGATTTTCATGGTCCTTACACCTGATTTATATAAATGTAATCATGCATCTTTGATTCTGTTTTTGGTCTGCTGATATGATCACTATTGATAATGAAATAATGACTGTAATGAGACATACCGCATCTGAATCAACAGCGTGACATTGACCTGAATATAGAATATGATCAGCTAAATTCACTTACCGCTGTCTCTTAAAGTCAACTTCCTTTCAAGTTACAAAACATTATTATTTAAAAAAATAATAATAATCAATCTTACTGGAAAATTTGCAACAATTGAGAACCTGTTTCACCATATACACCAGGGATCATCAACTAGATTCAGCCACGGGCCAATTTTTTTATTTGCGGATGGTCGGGGGCCGGAACATAATTATAAATAACTGGCGGGCCGTCAGTTGGGGAACCCTAATATACACCATTAAAGACTATACAAAGACAACTGTCTGAAGTGATGCTTTATCTGATTCAGAGGGATTTATGTTGTACCAGATTCTGTGATGGTATATAGTATATACTATATATAGTACCATAAAATCAAATATAGAAATTTATATTCTAGGAATCTGAAACTCTACAACATTAACAGTTGTCCCTCTTACCCCCTCTCTCTTTTTTCCTCTCACTCCCCCCTTCCCTCTCACCCCCCCTTACCCTTTCCCTCACTCTCACTCATTTCCTTTTCCATTGTATCTCTCCCTCCGTCTCTCTCGCACACACTTATGTTTCATCTCCCTCCCTCTCTTTCTCCCTCTTTCCTTCTCTCCCTCTTGCCCCCCCGCCCCCCGCCCCCCGCCAACCCCTACTCTCGCTCTCTCTCTCTCACACACACACACACACACACACACACACACACACACACACACACACACACACACACACACACACACACACACACACACACACTTGCATACACAGACTCAAATGTCACTGAAGTTTGATTTGAATCTGAAAGAGATTAATTCTCTCCTTATTACTTTTCAGCCCAGACATTTCTTGGTTTGGGCAGTATCTGGGTCATTTCAAAAGAAAACACTTTATCATAATTTACTCATAACCTAAAGGCACTGTCTACCTACCGTCAAAACCCCTCAACAATTTAGTCCTTTGTGCTGTTGGTTATAAAAACCCTTCTGGAATAGACCAATGTGACTCAAGCTTCCAAAGAATGAAGATTGGTCTTCAAACCAAATAAATACTTGGCAGGTTCCCCGGGTTTTGCTTCCAAATCACTTATAAGGAAGCCCACAGAAATATACTGTATAGTAAGAACTTCAGTCTATACCATGTAATAACAAAACATTATCTCACATTGAAGCTATGTATTGACTGTTACTGTATATATCATGTTCTTCTTACTGTCTGTATTTTTGTTCTAGAATGTTAGAACGTCAAACATCTGGATTGATGTAGCCTATGCTGTGAATGTGATAATGTTTTTAATATATCTTTAAAAAGGCTTTATCAAGTGCTGATAGGAGCAGTAACAGGATTATTACTCAGATTCAGTATACTAGCAAATAGCACATGTGCACGTCCTATACTGAGTACTGGAATGTGGATTTCCTGACTTCAGCCTGAAAGAAGAACTGAACATGTGTATCAGATGGTATTCATATATACTCGGTCATCCCTTAGGAGCAAAAAGAGGCACAGTCACAAAGCTGAAAAGATGCCCAAAACGTTCCTTTATTTTACGTTTGTATATCCCCTATTTTAATTGGGTCACAAATCACATTTTATTTTCAATCAAACTGCTTAGAAGTTCTCTAAGACATGTATAACCCGCAGCTTAAGAATATAATATACTGTTCTTTTAACTTGTAAAGCAGTGTGTATAGAGGGTTGTGGCATTCCCTTGAGTGCTTTGATTTGTAATAAGGAACACTGACTTCATTTATTTCAATTACAAGTGGTGAAAAAAGTAATGTATATTGCAAAGCACCACCTGCATTTGAGAGGAGAGTTGAGGATTGGGGGGAAAGTAGGACAAAAAGAGGCATTGTTGTTGGGTGTAGGTCAGCGCTGCCAGGCTGCAGCTCTCTAGAACATTCCGTGGTGTCACATAATACTGTCAGTTTCCTGTTGGAAGTGCCAGCCCAGAAAAAAATGAGTGTGCTAGAAAGTGTGTCTAAATGTGTGTGTGATGTGTGTGTGTGTGTGTGTGTGTGTGTGTGTGTGTGTGCGTACAGTACATGCATGTGTGTGTTCATAGGAGCAATGGTGGTGGTGGTCTGGACAAGACCCATAATTCTGTTGGACATTTTTATAGCGAGTTATCCCACGTCCTCTGGAATATGTCTGTTTCAGTCAGATTCTCTGAGTACTACTTCTTATGTCCAGTATGTATCACCAGATGTAATCTCCACCAGACAGGACAGGTGGGCCCTCATGTCAGATGTTACAGTGAGTTTTCATCCTCGTGAACAGGCAATGACGGGGCAGACATCCCTCTCAGCCATCTGTCTGTCTGTCTATCTGTCAGAACGTATGGCACAGAACCCAACACGGCGACGCTGCTCAGGAGCAGGCCTGCACTTAAAACGTTATATAGGGTGCTCCGTGAACACAGTCATGTGCAGAAGGCTGCCAGTGAAATAACTCACCTGTCCTCAGCATGGGACTGTAACCAGAAACACTCCTTCTGGAGAGGACCCAGCCAAGAGACAGACAGCAGCCTGTTGCTGCAAAGGAAGCTCATGTCTAGTAATGATCATCATCTCTGTTCATCTCTCTGAAGTATACTGTGTATGCTGACAATTGAACACTGTCAATTGTTTAAGTGAACAGGGGAAAAACAATAATGTTGTCCTTATGAATAAACCATGCAATCCACTTAAAAGCCTCTAAATTCATTGTTGCTCTGTTAGCAGTTTTTTAAAGTTATTTTGCACTTCCCAGAACCAGTGAACAGAAAAGAGAGCTCTTTATATTCATGAATTGTATTTAAATTGGGTGCTTTTGCCTACCAGTATGCCATTATCACTTTGCTAATGTCACGATCGTAGAAAGGAGCAGACCAAAGCGCAGCGTGTTGAGCGAACATCGTAGACTTTATTATTAAAGAAACCACGATAAAAACAATAAACCACGATCATGAAGTCCTCAGTGACACGACTGAAACGGAAACAATAACCCACCAAACACAGGAGAAAACACACAGAATATATATGGCTCCCAATCAGAGATAACGAGCCGACAGCTGACACTCGTTACCTCCGATTGGGAGTCATTAACCAATCACCAAAAACACAAACAAATGAAACTCACCCAACCCAACACCACCAAATGAAATACACCCTGGCTCTAACACACAGTCCTTGGAGCCAGAGTGTGACAGTACCCCCCCCTAAAGGTGCGCACTCCGGGCGCACCAGCATACCGTCTAGGGGAGGGTCTGGGTGGGCGTCTGTCCCCGGTGGCGGCTCTGGCCCCGGTCGTGATCCCCACCCCACCGCAGTCACAACCTGCTTCGGTAGCCTCCTCCCAATGACCACCCTCCAACTAACCCCACCTGGACTAAGGGGCAACACCGGACTAAGGGGCAGCATCGGACTAAGGGGCAGTACCGGACTACGGGGCAGTACCGGACTAAGGGGCAGTACCGGACTAAGGGCAGTACCAGGCTAAGGGACAGCACCAGGATAAGGGACAGCACCAGGATAAGGAGCAACACCGAGCTAAGGGGCAGCACCTGACTAAATGGCGGATCCTGGCTGGCTGGCTCATGGCTGGCTGACGGATCTGGCTGCTCACGGCTGGCTGACGGATCTGGCTGCTCATGGCTGGCTGACGGATCTGGCTGCTCATGGCCGACTGACGGATCTGGCTGATCCTGTCTGGCAGAAGGCTCTGGCTGATCCTGTCTGGCAGAAGGCTCTGGCTGATCCTGTCTGGCAGAAGGCTCTGGCTGATCCTGTCTGGCGGAAGGCTCTGGCTGATCCTGTCTGGCGGAAGGCTCTGGCTGATCCTGTCTGGCAGACGGCTCTGGCTGATCCTGTCTGGCGGAAGGCTCTGACGGCGTTGGGCAGACGGGCAGTTCAGACGGCGTTGGGCAGACGGACAGTTCAGGCCCCGTTGGGCAGACGGCAGACTCTGGCCGTCTGAGGCGCATCGTAGGCCTGGTGCGTGGTGCCGGAACAGGAGGTACCGGGCTGAGGACACGCATCTCAGGGCTAGTGCGGGGAGAAGCAACAGGGCATGCTGGACCCTGGGGACGCACCGTAGGCCTGATGCGTGGTGCCGGAACTGGAGGTACCGGGCTGAGGACACGCATCTCAGGGCTAGTGCGGGAAGCAGCAACAGGGCATGCTTGGCCCTGGGGACGCACCGTAGGCCTGATGCGTGGTGCCGGAACTGGAGGTACCGGGCTGAGGACACGCATCTCAGGGCTAGTGCGGGGAGTCGGAACAGGGCATGCTGGACCCTGGGGACTCCCATAACGCCTAGTGCGGGGAGCCGGAACAGGGCCTGCTGGACCCTGGGGACTCACCTCACGCCTAGTGCGGAGAGCAGGAACAGGCCGGGCGGGGCTGGCGACGCGCACCGTATCCCTGGTGCGAGTGGCCGGAACAGGCCGGGCCGGGCTGGCGAAGCGCACCGTATCCCTGGTGCGTGGAGTAGGAACAGGCCGGGCTGGGCTGGCGAAGCGCACCGTATCCCTGGTGCGTGGAGTAGGAACAGGCCGGGCTGGGCTGGCGAAGCGCACCGTATCCCTGGTGCGTGGAGTAGGAACAGGCCGGGCTGAGCTGGCGACGCGCACCGTACACCTGGTGCGTATGGCAGGAACAGGCCGAACCGGGCTGTGGAGACGGACAGGAGGCCTGGAGTGAACAGCGGCCACCACCCGTCCTGGCTGAATGCCTACCCTCACACACTCTGTGTGAGGCATCAGCACAGGACGTACAGGGCGGTGTACCCCTGGCCTGGTGGCCTCCTGGATACTCCCCCTTTTTCTCCTCCGTCAGCCCCGTCGTCCATGCCGTGTGCCCCCCCCTAAAAATTTTCTGGGGTTGACTCACGACCCTCCGACGATGGCCCTGCTGCCGCCGTTGCTCCTCTCTCGCCAGGGCCTTGATCCTTCCCCAAGGTCCCTTGCCTCCGAGCATGTCCTCCCAGGACCACGATGTGCCCACCTGGGCCATCGCCAGCCTCTCCATCTCCTTACCAGGCGCCTCCTCCCATGTCCAGTCTCTTTGCTCCTGGACACGCTGCTTGGTCTTTCTTTGGTGGGTTTTTCTGTCACGATCGTAGAAAGGAGCAGACCAAAGCGCAGCGTGTTGAGCGAACATCGTAGACTTTATTATTAAAGAAACCACGATAAAAACAATAAACCACGATCATGAAGTCCTCAGTGACACGACTGAAACGGAAACAATAACCCACCAAACACAGGAGAAAACACACAGAATATATATGGCTCCCAATCAGAGATAACGAGCCGACAGCTGACACTCGTTACCTCCGATTGGGAGTCATTAACCAATCACCAAAAACACAAACAAATGAAACTCACCCAACCCAACACCACCAAATGAAATACACCCTGGCTCTAACACACAGTCCTTGGAGCCAGAGTGTGACAGCTAAGAGGGGCACCCTTATAGTGATTTCTCTCATTTTACTTATTTTTACATATGCTGTCTATGGACACTGTTTCCTTCTGGACAATATAGAGACAGGCAGTGTTTGCCTTAGTGAGTCACTGCCCTCTTGTTTCAGTGAACCACCACCCCTGTTAAATATAGCACTATGGAGTTGTTCATGTGGTATTTGATCTAGCAGCAGAGAAGTGATTGTAAGTTTGCAGGGCTGAGGATTTACATGCACACCAATATCCCGTTATTATTCGGTATACTCAAGTGTTCTGTTTTTGAGTTGACGCATATAAACATCATATCCCGTTTACAATAACCAGAATAAGCTCGTATCCCAGTTTTGAGAAACCCAAATAAGATGCCTGGGATATGCTGATCTTAGATGGGATACTGTGGCATGTAAACATCTGGCTGTTTTGCGTTGTACGACTGTTCAAGTTTAGATGGGAAGAGTAATAGTTGGAATAATAACTGAAGTCTTGTCACTGACTTTAGGCCTCACATGTAGCATATTATAATATTAACTCCTGCAGAATTAAGTGTTTCTTGCAGTAAAATTATAGACCAAATGTACATTTTGTGTGGAGACATGACATTTGAGTGGAGACTTTGTCAACAAAACATTTTGGAACTATGTCAACAATGGACTAATGAAACCAATACCAAAACATCGTTTTGGGGTGGAGTTTTCATTTAATATAACTAATTTGAAATGATGATACTTTTACTTTTACTTTGGATACTTAAGTATATTTTAGCAATTACATTTACTTTTGATACTTAAGTATATTTATAACCAGATACTTAAAAACTTTTACTCAAGTAGTATTTTACTGGGTGACTTTCACTTACACTTGAGTCATTTTCTATTAAGGAATCTTTACTTTTACTCAAGTATGACAATTGGGTACTTTTTCATCAACATAAAAGCTGACAGTTTTTCACTTTCAACCACATAAAATAAGCATCCAAGACGAACTTAAATCATTTCAGAAACATGTTGGATCGTTTTCACAGCTTTTCATTTCCTTAAAACCGGTCAACAAACTGTAATTTGGAAATTTTGTGAGGACAATCTCCACGATCCCTAAACATCTTCGCTCCGCAAGAGAAGCAGAAATAAAAGACAACTTTACCGATGTAAACTAGATTGTTGATGATGCATTCATTCTTTATTTAGCATTCTAGAGCATCAAGTAATGACAGAAGAGAAGCTGCATGTATCTAATAATATACAAGTTGACTAACAAATAGCCTTCCTAATGTCAGAAAATATAAGCAGAAAAAATATGTAAATGAGGCTGACATTTATTTTTATTTTTGCACCCCCTGCAAAAAAATTATTATGCCATCTCTGGGCAAATTAGGAATATTCTGTTTATTCATGGATACAGGGATACTCGTGAGCGGGATATCAAAGGTGCATGTAAACATCTTATCCTGAATAAGACCTTAACTGGGATATGAGCTATTATACGGAATGCTGTGCGCATGTAAACGTGGTCACTGTGTGTTTAACCCTGGCATTGGTGTCACACAGCTACTCACTCGTAACTTTTCTTCCATAGTGCTGTAATGTACTCAGCAGGGAGAGAAAGCCCTTAAACATTACGCTGGTGAAAATGTGTAAATGAGACTTGGCCTGGCTGGGCTCCGGAGCTGTGTATGTAGGCAGAGCAGACATTAACGAGGAGTGAGAGACCTGGTGATTTAGAGGAGAAGCAGCCCCACACCACGGAAGGTTAATAAACCCAAATAATAGATCTCAAGGCTGTAATTAAGAGAATTTTGATTCAACAATGAAGTCATGATCAAGTCATTTAGACACAAGTACCGCAGCCAGCAAAGTCCCATTTAGACGTGTTTACATTATATTGGATTTTCCTCCTCAGGTAAGTCTTGAAGTGTTCTCCATGGCAACCTGTTGTCACCTGAGAGTAGAGACAGACTGGCGGTTGGTTCTGTGATGGCATGTGTCTGAGGCACTGGCGTACCTACCTGCCAGGGGCGCAAAGCGGGGGAGTGGGCCACTGCCATGCACCCCACCTTGTCTAATAACACCACTGGGCCTTATTAGTCAGCCTAATAGAATAACTGCCATTGTGTAAGGGATGGTTTGTGACTGGCAGGGGAAATGAAGCCATCTGTGCTGTGGATGGTGGTTGAGAAGCAGAGACCGTCCTATTGTGAGGGAGTGGTTGGGAGGAAGAGTGGCATGAGAACCTTGTAGAGACATGTTTGTTGAGTCCAATAATTGTTCTGTAGTATTTGTGAGTTGTTGTCCACACAGTATGACCCACCCACTCCCTAAAATCCATCTCATTGTGATTTAGATATGGTTGTTATTTGCCACAGTAATTGCTCTAGCTGTTTTTTTGTTTTGGTCCCAAGCTGTAATCACAGGCTACAGGCTACAAGTGCATTTCCCCCCAATTTAATATGAAATCTGATATAAGGATGGACCTTCAGATGAATGTCAATAGAACATTAACGTAGCTCCTCTAAAGACCTGGTGTGTCTGTGAAACTGATGTGATAGGCATTTCTGTACAGAGACGTCTCATGTTGCACCTGTCTATCAATCAACAAAAGAGCAGGCCATTCACTTCCGTTTTATCCCATGCTCAATTAACAACAAATCAAAACATTGTGCCCCTGCTACATATCGAGGGTGAATAGCGGAGCCACAAACATTTATTTTTTGTGCCTCTGCTCCAGAATTTAATTAGCCTTTTTTCTAACCCGTGATCCCATCATTTCAGCCCTACTGTAAGACGGAGAATTAATGAAGCCGTTTTCTGCACCCAGATTTTCACACCGCGGCTTTGAACATCTGCAGCCTGTCATGTATCATCCTATTCATTTCTACCTAATTTAATCCTAATATGTTCCTACACCAGGAGCCAGATGTTGCCGTCGACTGTGGCACACTAAGTTTTGTTTGGGGGAGTTTTTGCACAGTGCCCTGGGTGGGTCTAAAGCGGGCAGAGTGTGTTTGAAATCACTCCATTCATATGTAGAATAATTTGGTGATTTCCTTTTTTAAATATAGGTTTTTACTGTCAGTGCACACTGCAATCAATAACCATTTGACAAGGTCCCTGTATATAGGACCTATAATTAGTTTACAAGAACATCATCCAGCAGATATATATGTTCCAAACAAGTAAGTCCCAGTTTATGATTGGGGTTTTCTGGCAGAGGCTTACAAAGGAAAAATGTCAAATCAATCATAATCTCTATCATCTTTTTGGTACTCAACATAAAATATGTTTTTAGTTAATGAAAAAGTCAGTGAGGAGGTAGTGTAATAACTGCCAACAAATGACAGGTGAAACTGGCAAAGTCGGCAAACAAGCTCTTAAAATATGTCAATAACCGTGATAAACATTAGCAGAACTATGGAGAATTTCGTACCATAACAAGAAGAAAATGTGTTCCATCAGGATTGTGGCGTCTAATAGGGAAGTAATATATGTGTGATGGCGTTTAGTGGGTAGGATACTCAGTGTCTGTCTGATTATGTAGTTTGTATAGAAATCCCTGTGCTTCAGTCCTAATCAGTACCATATGCCGGGCCCTGGTCCACGACCCCTCACTCTGCTCTTGTCATATCATGTTGCTCCTAGACATGCCTCCTGACATGCCCTGCATCCAGCAGCCAGCTCTGTGCTAATGAGAAAAGTGATACGTGCAGGAGGAGACAGAGGGATGCAGACGGACAGAGAGGAGAGGTGGGCCATATGACCCTCCAGAGTGGGGCCCCATCATGAGGGGAACGAGGAGGTCAGGGCTGCGTCACAGAAACCTCCCCTGACGAGTCTTTGACTTGATTGTGGCGACTGGGAATGTTACTGTTCTGTGGAGGATACCATCGATATAGAGGGTGTTTTCCCCCTCTCTAGTCACTCAATACAACCAAGATAGCCTTTACATGTCTACATTTTCAACCAAGGCTTTATTGATGGATTTATTGTCTCTATCACTGTACTATGTCACTGAGAGTCACTCTTCCTAGCTTTAACGTAACTCAAAACCTGGTGGAAAATAGATACGGTTCAAAAAGACATGTATGGAAATCAGCAGGATTTTCATAAGCTGAGAGTTAAATTAGATTAATGTAAACACTCCAAATATGCTTGGCCTTGATTACATTGTTTGTATTATCCTCACTGGGGTCATGGGGTCAATTGCGTCATTTTGTTGTGGATGGTCATTACATGAGGAGGAAAAGCTGAGCTGGGTTGTCTGGGGAGAGGAGAAGAGACCCAGACTGGAGCTCAGCTGAAACTGAAACACCCACCCGTCTCCCTGCATCTGTCTGACGAGGCATCTGCTCCTGTTTAACCCAGGCCCTCAGCACCAATCTAACTGGGTCAGAGTATATACTGTCCTTAACCCCCCTCCTCCACTTGAAAGGAGTGACACGTGGAACTACAAGCATACAGCACCATACAACACTCAGGCAGTAGTTGTCTGACATTTTACAGAAACTATCAAAACCTGAAGCTTGGTATGGGATTTTAAACTGTACATCAATATATTGTTTCCCCCTTTGCTTTAGAATTAAACTATACTTGAAATATGTTATTGGTAACCCTCCCTATTCTAACAGATGTTGCATCAAAGTAGCAGTACAGGACAGTGCAGTATTCTGAGATCTCTAGGAATCTAAGGCCAAGCTGCCTCTAGCGCTGCAGCTCCAGTCCCAGACAGACTCTGTTGTCATCGAAAGTGACTGCGCAGCTTAGTGTCTTTGTCAGCTGACTGGTTTCTCATTGTTTTACATGCTGGCACACCATGGCTGTGAGAGGGAGCACAGGCCCCTCAGGCAAAGAGCATGTCTGCAGCTTTGTTCTACTACAGGATGCTAGCGCTCCCTGGGCTGCTCCACGGCTCCACTGCTAACTGGGGAAGTCAAGGAGATTAAATGGAACATCCTGAAACTCCTCGTTCTTAATGCATGGTGACATGTACACTCTGCTGAGACTGTAGGCGTGCTGGTACAAAAGCAAGACAGAGACAAAACAAGTTTTGCTGCTGGAAATACCTTTTGTCGTAAGGTCTGTGTTTATTTGATGTTCGACAGAGGCGTGCATGTCTCATCTCGCAAGGGGAATATACTGTACGTCATTCCTGATTAAACTCTGTCAATCAAAGTAGAATAATTTGTGTTTATGAGCACTGTATCTTGCCCTGCTGCTGATAGTGTTTAGTGTAGCATTGCTTTTGGTTGAGAAACTTCTGCTGCTGCTTCTGAGAGTGACGGCCTTGGGATATGTGTTTAAAATGCATCTTGTTCATCGCCTCAAGGGCTAAAGGAACAACTGCTATTCTATTCAAGAAAATGTCTGTATAATGGATAGTCTTGTTTTGGTGTGTCCCATTGAATAGTATATTAATGAAGCACTCTGATACTTCTCAAATTAATTATTCAGGAGAGTCCTGCCCCAAGTCACTCAAAACCCAGTCTTTGACATTAGGGAACTGGTCTACAGAGAGAAGGTGCAAGCCCTAGCCATTCTCAGCTTGGTTGGTAGGCTGTGGTTGTGATAATGGTGTTTTTCCTTAGCAGGTCATTGTGACTCAGGAGATGCAGGGGGTGGAGTGGATTGACTGTCACAGGGAGAGGATGAGGAACACAGGTCTTGTCAGTCACTTAATTTCACTGACAAGGACATACAAGACTGAGGCCAGAGATTAAAAGCTATGGGACATTTCTACTGAGAAAATAGAATGGAAGAGAATGAGAGTGTCACGAACAGAAGAGGACCCAAGAGCGCAAGTTCAAATTCAGAGTTCTTTATTCAAGGTTACAGGCGGGAAGAGGAGTCCCAGGGGTGTCAGGGGTCTTTCAGGGTCCTCCTGTGGGTACCTGTGCTCCGGGGGTCACCAAATGTCCGGGGGTGTCCAGTCCAAGTGCTTAGTGTGTGTGTTCCCCAGTGATGGAGCGGCGTATCGGGCTGAGGGTGGTGAAACGTCTGGGCACGCTCATCTGGTGGTCGGAGACCTGGGGGAACACACACACACAACAGCAATATGAATGGCAGGCAGAAGTACAGATCAGGGCTGGGCAAAAATCGTGGTGAGAGACAGAAGGCAGAAACGAGTTACCGGAGGGGCTGAAGATCGGAGAGTAGTCGAGGTCCAGAAGGCAGGTTGGGATAGACGGGGCAGTAGAACAAGGAGGCAGTCAAGAAAGGATCGGTATCACAAACAGGAGTCAGAGCGCAGACAGGCAGGTTACTGGTCCGGGTTTGAAGACGATCTGACAGGGCTTGGCTGAAAACCAGGGCTTGATATACTGGGAGAGGTAGTGGGGAAATGCAGTTCAGCTGGCAGAGTAATTAGAACAGAGTGAGGCAAGGTGAGGATGGTGAGTGGGAAATGCAGTGCAGCTGGCCAGGTAACAAGAGCAGAGCAGGGCAGGTGGAGCTAGTTAGGCTGAGTAGAGAGAGGGAGGTGAGCAGAGTGGAAGATAATTGAATGCAATTAATGTTGCTACCAGGGAGAGAGAGTGCTCATGACAGGACCCCCCTCCAAGGGACGGCCCCAGAAGTCCCAAGAACAACATCATGCCGGGAGGGTGGAGGGGAGCAGGCGGCGGGTCAGAACTCCTCCGAGCGGTCCGAGTGAATCTCCTCATCCTCAGAAGGAGCTGGAGGGTCACGGTCGGGAGACAGGACAGGCACTGAGACAGGAGCAGGGGCGGGCCGGACGGCTAGGAACCCCTCTTGGACGGCCCCTACGGATTGCAGGCTGATCAGGATGTAGTCGGTGGAAGTCAGTGATAAGGGTCCGGTCCACTATCCTCCTGGCCGGGATCCAGGTCCTCTCCTCTGGACCATATCCCTCCCAATCAACGAGGTACTGGAGACCCCCTACCCCTTCGCCTAGAGCGGAGCAGCCGCCGGGACGGTGAAGACAGGACCGCCATCTACGAGGCGCGGAGGAGGTGGCGCCCGGAGCTGCAGGGACCAGGGGACTTTCATGGACCGGCTTGACCTTGGAGACGTGGAAGGTGGGGTGGACCCGCATGGAAGCGGGCAACTGAAGTCGGACCGCCGTTGGACTGATGACTTTCTGCACAGGAAAAGGACCAATGAAGCGAGGGCCAGCTTTCGTGATACAACCCGCAGCGGCAGATCCCGGGCAGACAGCCAGACCTTCTGACCAACCCGGTAAGTAGGTGCTGGGGTCCTCCGTCGGTTGGCACCGGACGGCGTAGCTGGTTCCAGACTTCAGGAGCACAGTGCGAGCCTGGGCCCAAGTGCGGCGGCAGCGGCGGGCATACGCAAGAGCAGACGGACAGGTGGCATCCGCCTCCTGGCTGGCAAACAGTGGAGGTTGATACCCGTAGACACACTGAAAGGGGGAGAGCCCGGTGGAGGAACTGGTGAGTGAATTATGGGCATATTCCACCCAGAGCAGGTGTTGAGCCCAGGCCCGGGGATTTTGGGAAGCCACACACCTCAGTGCCTTCTCCAGCTCCTGGTTCATGCGTTCAGTCTGGCCGTTTGACTGCGGGTGGAATCCAGACGATAGGCTGGCGGTGGCCCCCAAGGGAGATGACAGAACTCCTTCCAAAAGGTTGCTGAGAATTGCGGGCCCCGGTCTGACACTATATCCTGGGGTAGGCCATGGATACGAAACACATGTTCCAGGACCACCTGGGAGGTCTCTTTAGCAGAGGGTAGTTTGGGAAGGGGCACGAAGTGGGTCATCTTACTAAAGCGGTCAACAATGGTAAGGATGACTGTGTGTCCGTCAGAGGGCGGAAGGCCCGTAACAAAGTCCAGTGAAACGTGGGACCAGGGCCTCTTGGGTATGAGTAGGGTTGCAGCAACCCAGCAGGAGGCTGGTTGGGAGTCTTGTTTCGGTTACAAGTGGGACAAGCTCGGATGAATTCTCGGACATCCCGTCTCATCCCCCGCCACCAGAACCGCTGGCGGACCAGATGAAGGGTGCGAGTGATGCCGGGATGACAGGCCAGGCGGGATTCGTGCCCCCCACTGAATCACAGGTGACCTGAGATTTGCTGGAACAAACAGACGGTTGGGGGCGCTGGTGCTTGGACCTGGCTGGTCCCGAAGAGCCTCCATGACCTGCTTCTCGATCTCCCAGGTGAGGGCCGCTACGACCAAGTGGCTGGGAAGAATGGGAGCTGTCGTGGCGGTGGTCTCGTCCTTCTGAAACATCCGGGAAAGAGCATCAGGTTTGATGTTGCGAGATCCCGGGCGGTAGGAGAGCGTGAAATTGAAGCGCGTAAGAACAGAGACCACCGCTGTTGACGGGAGTTCAGCCTCCTGGCTGTTTGGATATACTCCAGGTTCTTGTGGTCTGTCCACACTACGAATGGTTCCTTTGACCCCTCTAACCAGTGCCGCCATTCTTCAAGGGCGAGCTTGACAGCCAACAGCTCGCGGTTCCCAATGTCGTAGTTGCATTCGGCAGGGGTTAGCCGACGGGAGTAGAAGGCACAGGGGTGCATCTTGCCATCCTCAGCTGCTCTTTGAGAAAGCACTGCACCCACTCCCACGTCCGAAGCATCTACCTCCACCACAAACTGCCTTGCTGCATCTGGCATCTGGAGGATGGGAGCAGAAGTGAAACATGTCTTGAGGATATTGAAGGCCTTATCAGCAGCTGATGTCCATTGGTACGGTTGTTTAGTGCTGGTTAGCGCCGTGAGGGGTGCAGCCACTGTGCTATAGTTTCTGATGAATCTCCTATAAAAGTTGGCAAAGCCCAGGAACTGTTGCAACTTCTTCCGAGACTCAGGAACTGGCCAGGAAGTGACAGCCGACACCTTCGTGAGATCCATCTGAATGCTGCCCTCGGTCACCACATACCCCAGGAATGAAACGGTCTTGGCATGGAACTCGCACTTCTCTGCCTTCACGAAAAGAGAGTTCTCCAGCAGGCGGCGCAGGACCAACCGGACGTGGTGCGTGTGTTCTGACAGAGTCTTTGAGAATATTAAAATATCGTCAAGGTACACAAATACGAACGTATTTAGCATGTCCCTGAGGATATCATTCACTAGGGCTTGAAAAACTGCTGGGGCATTGGTGAGGCCGAAGGGCATGACGAGATATTCATAGTGGCCGGTTGGTGTGTTGAACGCTGTCTTCCATTCGTCTCCCTCCCTCATCCGCACCAGATGGTAGGCATTGCGAAGGTCCAGCTTAGTGAATACAGTGGCTCCCTGCAGCAGTTCGAAGGCAGACGAAAGTAAGGGCAGTGGGTAGCGATTCTTAACCGTGATGTCGTTCAGACCCCGGTAATCTATGCATGGGACGAAGAGAACCGTCCTTCTTGCCGACAAAGAAGAATCCCGCTCCTGCGGGGGAAGACGACGGTCTAATTATCCCGGAGGCAAGAGAGTCGTTAATGTAGTCCTCCATGGCCTTTCTTTCCGGGGCTGACAGTGAATACAGACGACCCTTGGGAGGTGCTGTGCCAGGCAGGAGATCAATCGCGCAGTCATAGGGTCTGTGTGGGGGGTAGAGATGTCGCCTTGGATTTGTTGAACACCTCTTTCAGGCTGTGGTAACAGGCCGGAACCTTGGATATGTCGGAGGTAGCGCTAGATCCTTCCCGATGAACGGGCAGGGTGGCCCCCTTAAACAGGTCTGGTGACAACTCCTTCCCCACTCACGGACTGTTCCTGTCTCCCAGTCGATGTGGGGGGTTGTGCTGACGGAGCCACGGGTATCCAAGAATGAGTGGTTGGCCAGGTGAGTGTAGGAGGTGAAACTGGATGGACTCCTGGTGGTTTCCTGACAGCAGGATTGTCACAGGGGCGGAGATATGAGTGACAGTGCCAAGATGATGCCCATCCAGGGCTCGTGCAGGAATGGGTTGTGTCAGTTGATGATGGTTCACGCCCAGTTGCTGTGCAAGCTCAGGGTCCATGATGTTTGCTTCGGCTCCGGAATCCACAAGGGCGGCCAATGTATGAGTCTTGTCAGAAAGCTGAAGGCGGAGATGAAGCAGGGTCTTTCGGATGGAGGGGAGACTGAAGGCTTGTTGAGCTCACCCGGATCTCCCCTACACCTGGTGAGCTGCGGCTTTTGCCGGACAAGTAGCGACACGGTGATTCTCGCCACCACAGTAGAGGCAAAGGTTGGAGCTTAGACGGCGCCACGCTCCTCGGGAGTCAGAGAGGCACGGCCAATCTCCATGGGCTCAGGCTGATTGAGTTGGCTATGGGACTTGACAGGCAGGGGCTGGACAGAAGCGGTATCGACCCGAGTACGGATGGCAGGTTGACTGAGACGGCCCTTCTCCCTCCTCCGGGTCTGTATACGGCGGTCAATGCGAACGGCAAGGTCAATGGCGGCATCAAGCGTTGAGGGCGGGTCATGGGAAACAAGCTCGTCCTTGATATAGTCCGCCAGGCTATGGAGGAAGGCTTGCACCAGTGCCTCTGGGTTAAACGAGCTTTGACTGGCCAGGGTACGAAAGTCAATGGAGAAGTCTGCCACTGTCCGATTGCCCTGACGGATGGTGAGCAGAGCTTGTGACGCTTCGGCTGTTGGCGAGCCTAGGTCAAAGACCTTTAACATCTCCTCCTCAAAGGCACTGAAGGAGGCACAGGCTGGGGTTTGCCGATCGAATTCCGCCGTTCCCCACAACCGAGCTCGACCGGTGAGATGTGTGATGACATACCCCACCTTGGCTCCCTCTGTTGAGAAAGTCCTGGGCTGTAGTGCAAACTGGATTCGGCAGCTGCTCAAGAATGGTCTTACTTGCTTCTGGTTGCCATCAAAGCGTTCCGGGTTCCCAATCCTTGGTTCAGGAGCGTGGGGATCTGGTGGCAGCACTGCCGGGCCTGCAGCATTGGGACCTCCAGCGGAGGGATGAAGGAGTATCGGTGGTACAGGAACAAAAGGACCAGGGGGGTGCAGGTGGAGTAGCCGGGCTTGAGAGTAGTTGCAGGGCTTGGGCTAGCTGTTGTTGCTGCAGTTGGAACTGTTGTTGCTGCTGGTTGAATAGCTGGAGAAGGGAAGCGATGTCGCCAGCCATCCGATTTATGTCTCCCTCAGAGCGTTCCAGTCGCTGTAGGGCAGTCCTCTCTGGCTCTTCCTCCATCGTGGTCAGGGAGTGCGCTGGGTCCATGATGGTCAGATCGTTCTGTCACGAACAGAAGAGGACCCAAGAGCGCAAGTTCAAATTCAGAGTTCTTTATTCAAGGTTACAGGCGGGAAGAGGAGTCCCAGGGGTGTCAGGGGTCTTTCAGGGTCCTCCTGTGGGTACCTGTGCTCCGGGGGTCACCAAATGTCCGGGGGTGTCCAGTCCAAGTGCTTAGTGTGTGTGTTCCCCAGTGATGGAGCGGCGTATCGGGCTGAGGGTGGTGAAACGTCTGGGCACGCTCATCTGGTGGTCGGAGACCTGGGGGAACACACACACACAACAGCAATATGAATGGCAGGCAGAAGTACAGATCAGGGCTGGGCAAAAATCGTGGTGAGAGACAGAAGGCAGAAACGAGTTACCGGAGGGGCTGAAGATCGGAGAGTAGTCGAGGTCCAGAAGGCAGGTTGGGATAGACGGGGCAGTAGAACAAGGAGGCAGTCAAGAAAGGATCGGTATCACAAACAGGAGTCAGAGCGCAGACAGGCAGGTTACTGGTCCGGGTTTGAAGACGATCTGACAGGGCTTGGCTGAAAACCAGGGCTTGATATACTGGGAGAGGTAGTGGGGAAATGCAGTTCAGCTGGCAGAGTAATTAGAACAGAGTGAGGCAAGGTGAGGATGGTGAGTGGGAAATGCAGTGCAGCTGGCCAGGTAACAAGAGCAGAGCAGGGCAGGTGGAGCTAGTTAGGCTGAGTAGAGAGAGGGAGGTGAGCAGAGTGGAAGATAATTGAATGCAATTAATGTTGCTACCAGGGAGAGAGAGTGCTCATGACAGAGAGAGGGAGGGAGGGAGGGAGGGAGCTTGGGTGGAGATGGAGAGAGTGAGAGAAAGGGAAAGAGAAATGACAGTCAGACACAGAAATATAAATGTCTGAAATGGTCATTATTATTTTATACAAATGCCTTTTCTTTGCTTGAAAAATGTAAGCCGCAGCGGCAGTGGCGGTATCGATGCTGCATGCCAGAAGAAAGCCCAGGGACCACATATGATTTAGTTTGGAGAGGGGAGCGTATGCAAAAGCCACATGTGCAACAGCCAGCAGTAAACAGTGAATATGTGGTAAACTTGGCAGGACACTGCATTTTCTGGGGAGCGCTCAGCCAATTTGTGTTAAATAAAGAGAGGGCTAGCTCGCTTTCTTATTTCAGTTTGAGGGTACGCCAATGTTTTTATTCAGCTTTCTTTGTAATGCAGGGCATTCCCAACCGACAAAGTAGCGCAACAGCAACATAGCATTTACACAACGTTGTACATGTATTGTATGTAAAGAATACAAAAATAAAATGTGCATGTCATCCACAGAATCTGCTCGTCATTCATCAAACAATGTGAGAAACATCTGAGAACTACAGTATTACCAGAGGGAGGGTGGCAGACTGATGTCTGGACTAATACAGTACATAGGGCATAGAATTAGGATCTCTATGGCTGCGTTTACACCGGCAGCCCAATTCTGATATCTTTTTCCACTAATTAGTCTTTTGATCAATCACATCAGATCATTTCACATCAGATCTTTTTCAGAGCTGATTTGATTGGTCAAAAGACCAATTAGTGAAACAAATATCCGAATTGGGCTGCCTGTGTAAACTGGACTTAGGCTCTCCTTCAGCATCACCTAAGGCCTAAATGCAGGGAGCAGCTCTTAGGGCCAATGCTCCACAGGTCCTATCCAGGGTGATTCTATATTTTTAACTAATTGGCACAATCATATACTCACCCTCATTAATTCAAAATACAAAGAACTACATTAATGAGTAATAAAATACAGGAAAATCACAATAAAAGACACAAAGGACACAATAACAAGAAAGCAGAACAAACCATGCAGCAGTTACTGTATTCTACAGGACATGTTCTCTCGGAGGGTTGTCATTTGCAATAAAATCATGGAAGTTTTCTGTCTTTATCCAGGAGTAACCTTGACCTTTACTCCACACTGTAGGGACAAACATTCCCCCCAAGGAGATCACAATTTATAACAAAAATGGTAAGTGGCCTGATTAAATAATTTCCTTTGAGGAATATGAAAATATTTTTTTTCTCCCCTTTTCTCCAGATGTTGACGATCTGATTAATATTCTGATATTCTGGATGATAAAATAATCCATCTTGGGTTTGTATAGTTCAGATAAAATATTCACTATTATAACTGAAGGTTTCCAAATCAACAGTGCTTTTACCAACATATTGATTACTACCCATATAATAATGTACTACTACAGTCTGGATCCAGACACATCTCTCTCTGCTTGTGGGCATATGCTAATGAGGACATCACCAGTTCCACACAACACCCATGTTCAACAAGCTTTTACATTTCAATCCTAAAATTCAAACCCCCTTCCCTAATTAGGTACATGCTTGTTGGTGGTACAAACTATCCTTTAGTCAACTGCGAATAAACAAAAATGGTCTGCATTGCTACATTCTTTAGCCACTGGTTCATTGACCATCTGTACATAAAAATAAACAAGGCTTCTCCTTTCTGCCTGTGTAGGACTCTCACAGCGCTGGAGGCTTTGATCTGTGCTCTCTGATCTATTGGGCTCATGGTGTCACATCCCCCCTGTGATGTGGCGGATTAATTAGGTGGAACGGGTATTTATCCGTTAAAATCATAATACTAATTTACCCAATGCACTGTGGCGTCTCTGTGGGTGGCAGCAGTGGGTCCAAGTTTTATGAAAAGTGCTTAGAGCCCCACAACGTTATCTGATGAGCCGCACACTAAATGGATTGAGAGTCTGTGGAGCCAGGCTGCATCCAGAGACACTAATTATTAACAATAATCAATGAAATTATCACTCATGACATTTTTCTATTGCTCCCTTCATGTAAGCCATGTGTCGCACAAATATATTAATTTGTAAGAATTAAGGAAAAGTCCGAAATAATGAATGCCCAAAATCCTACTAGCGGAAATGCCTCTCATTCCTCTCCCTTGCTCAGACAGTGAGATGAAGTAGCCTGTGTGTGTGTGTGTGTGTGTGTGTGTGCGTGCGTGTGCATGCGTACGTGTGCGTGTGTCTGTCAGCGTGACCTACCGATGAGTCTCATTGCTATTAGCACATTGGTCATAAAATGTTGTTATTGGATTATTGCAATAGTGAACACACACACGCTTTCTGCAAACCTTCCTGCCAAACCCTTACTATCAAATCTTGCCTCGTTTCTTTGTCGCTAAACCAAATATAGTGTATATATTGTTCATTCCCTGTGTACAATGCGGCAGACGGTGTAGGCCTCTGGTTCCCTCGGCTGAATGCGAGCTGTTCTGTGCCCTGGCCTCTGAATGCTATCTCTGAGCAGCAGCGCCCAGAATGCACGCTATTCCCACACCCACCAAACGCCACTCTGGGATAAGAACAACACAATTGATAAAAAGTGTATTCTTTTCCATAGGTTCCCACCAGCATGTCACTAACCGTTTCCAGGCCTTTATCAAAGAACAAAATCCTTTGAAAATAGGGAAACAAAGTACCAGCCTGCATTGTTGCTCTGCACTTTGACAGGAATAATCTGGCTTTTCCATCACCCTGCGTTGAGAGAGTGTAAACTCTGCCCTGCTAACGCTCGTCTCACAGGGGCAAGGGATCCAGCCGTGTCCGTCTCAGCTATCTGCTGCAGTCAGTCTCCACAGTCAGGCTCCCCTGTAGCACAACTGTAGCAGTCCCGCCATGCAGCACTAGCAGGACAGACAGACGGGAGTACACCCTCACTTCCTATGTCTCTTTCTCTCTCTCCCCAAAGCTGGAATCAGATTCAATTACTCTCTTTCATTATCCACTTTCTCTACGACAGTTTTCATTTGTTTATGTTTTTATTTATTTTTATTTTTATCCAGGTTAACTTTAATCCAGAGTACAATTATTTTGGTTCATTTTCCATGTTTAAATACCTCAACGGAGAATATTGGCTTTTTGCTACCTTCATTGTCCTTTCCAATGTTTTAATGAAACCTTCGTGGCTTGTGTATTATATAGTTTATTCATGGTTTACCATTGATGACTGAAATATTAATATTTCTAAATCAAATAAAAAAAGTACATCAGTGTGCATCATCAGGCTATAAAGGAAAGGAACTAAAATCATAGAGTAAACATAGGAAACACAATGATGTCATGCAGAAATGTATAATGATGTTTAAGAATATAATCACCAGTTAGAATATAATATCAGAGGATAGTAATGCCTGTGCTATTTACTCTAACCTCAGATAAAACCCTTACCAAGGGCACACCCACTGAGTACTACCTTTTTCCAGGTTATCCCCACAGTGGAGTTCCATCTACTGGACTACAATGGTACTGCTCTGTCTGTGACGCGTTCCAACTCAGCGATCTGCAAACAAGATCACATCACCTCAACACACTCCTTCAGATCCTTATTGACAGTGACCCCCACTACAGGCCTGAGGCAAGTAAACCATCCACCCTCTTCAGCGTACATTGTATGAAGCCAATCTACATAGTTCTGGTCTTGCTATAACCTGTAAGTCTGCTTTTACACTCAATTCAATATTTTAAGGGATACGTTCCATGTGTACTGTAGGCAAGGTACTAGCTGCTAGTGAGGTTTAGTTACTGGTTATTATAGGAGTAGTTCTAACAGCAACGTAGAAAGTATTTGATCATATAGTAATGAACTGAGGTTGGCATTATATTTGCTCATTCTATTTATGGGTAGCCTATTTAGCATAATACAATAGGACTAGTTATAAGAAGGCAATGTGGTACCATAGGACTACTTAGCTTGTACATTAAAACAAATAGCTTTCTATGACGAAGGTTCATAATGGATACATTTCTCAAAAAGGAATCTTAGATGTCTGGAGATTCCAGTAACATTATGCTACTGTATCTATGGTGATCTTTTAGATTGGAATCCAACTGTACTATCAGCAATTATTTTAGAAGCAAAACATTTTTTAAAATTTTTTCTTATCTTATAGAGTTGTAGTTTGTTCTAATTTCATTTGAATTTTGATGAACAATTATCAGTGGATGACATTATTAATAACTCCAGTTATGATGACTATTGTCACCTAGAGCTAGCTTTGCCACATGTTGAGCTGGAAATCTCTGCTTCTAGTGAATATGCTGAATATGGAACACATCTTCATAACACTTGGGTTGTCTGTCTAGTTGAGTGAGGAGGTGAAAATCTGTTTCAAGATACAGCAGGGTAGAGATACGTCGACTGCACTAAGAGATGAATAGATCAGTAGAAGTGTCGCCACTCTTCTCCGATTATGACACAGAGGCCAATCATAATTACCCACTAGATGACAACCTCTAAAGAAGCTTGTCTGGAGTACTTCAGTACAGCCACACCAACCAAATAGTAGAATCGTTTTTTTCCAATTCTAATGTGAATAACTTTATTTTCTCTTTTATAAACTTTAACTAATTCCTTATTCTGAACATACACTGAGAAAGTAATTGTTTAAAAAATATATATGCATTCAATGCACATAACTTTTCAATGGATTAGTCATAGTTTTATTTCCTGTCGGTGGCAGATTGAATGTGACTGTCTTCTTTTTTTTCTGTTCTATTATGCATTCTGCTTGGAATTATAGATCCTCATAACCTCTGTTCACAAACAGGAGCAACAGTGGGGCCGGTGAAAAACAAACCGTGGCCTGCCATTGTGCCTCTGCTGTTGACGGTAGAGTGCGGCGGCGTCCATTGAGCTGCTTCTGCTCTGCATTCTCACAGCCCGAAGGCTGTTTATCTAATCATATTAATGAGAGAGCGGTGGTCCAGCCTGTTCAGCGGAGCTGTGGAGCCGCTGCATCCTTTACACAGGGAGCAGTCCTATTTACACTGTACCTATACTAATCTCACAGCCTTGATCAGGGAACAGTAAATAAAAACCCCAAGGCCTCTATTGATCAGCCTTGAGTCTACTCTTCCAACGTTGTGAGGGTCTGGTTAGCTATTACAAATGTTAGTGTGTTCGATGAATTATTTCATCAGAAAAGCATGCCGCATTACGTATTTATTTTGAAGTAAACTGTTTCAAAGGCAGTGTCTTGTCCAGGCCGGAGCAGGCCATTCTTTGTGTGTTTCTGAGGAGCTGACAGAATGGGATCACAGTGGAGGGAACGGGTCAATACCGTCCTCCCTGGTACCGTCTCCCTACAGCCCTCTGTCTCTGTGGCTCCTTCCTCACTGACGCTGGACTGGAGCAGTGGGTCACATATTGCAATCTCTGGAAAAGCAATATGCTTTCATTATTTATGCCATTTGAACAGCTGGGGAAGAATAAAGTGTTACAGATGAATGTATTTGTTACCTTATACATCCCTGCAGTTTTTATACCAAAGATTACAAACTCGGTTTCACTTATTCTGAGCCTATAACATGTCGGTATAGGCTCATGTATAGAAGAGGTCTATTTATTCAGCACTCATAGTATAGACTCTATAAGTTTACAAGTGACACAAAACAGATTCTGAGAGGATGACTTTAAACACAGAAGAGAAAACAAAAGGCCATATGTATTTGTTGCAAATAATCACTACAAGTAATGACCCATGGAGACCATATTCAAAGTGATTTTCTAAATGTTTACTAATGGACGTTCTCTCTACAGTATGCTGTTCTACTACACAGAATAGTAGTGTTGCCCTAGAGGCTTATAGCTCTCCCAGGGCCACGGGCCTGTTTAATGGATGACCCACTTGTTAGCTAATTGCTGCGGTGTCCCTGAACACAAAGGAAATGTTAAATTATGTTATGTGCCTGTTAGATAATGAGCTGAAGCAGAGTACAGCATTTTCTCCCTGTGTAGCTTGGCCTCCACCGTTCGGGCAGATACACTACATGACCAAAGGTATGTGGACACCTGCTCGTCGAACATCTCATTCCAAAATTATGGGCATTAATATGGACTTGGTCCCCCCTTTGCGGCTATAACAGACTCCACTCATCTGGGAAGGCTTTCCACTATATTTTATAACATTGCTGCGGGGACTTGCTCCCAATCAGCCACGAGGTTCGGCACTGATGTTGGGCGATTAGGCCTTGCTAGTCAGTGTTCCAATTCATCCCAAAGGTGTTCGATGGGGTTGAGGTCAGGGCTCTGTGCAGGCCAGTCAAGTTCTTCCACACCGATCTCGACAAACCATTTCTGTATGGACCTCGCTTTGTGCATGGGGGCATTGTCATGCTGAAACAGAAAAGGGCCTTCCCCAAACTGTTGCCACAAAGATTGAAGCACAGATTCGTCTAAAACATCATTGTATGCTTTAGCGTTAAGATTTCCCTTCACTGGAACTAAGGGGCCTAGCCTGAATCATCAAACCCAGATTTGTCCGTCGGACTGCCAGATGGTGAAGTGTGATACATCACTCAAGAGAACGCGTTTCCACTGCTCCAGAGTCCAATGGTGGCGAGCTTTACACCACTCCAGCTGGCGCTTGGCATTGTGCATGGTGATCTTAGGCTTGTGTGCGGCTGCTCGGCCATGGAAACCCATTTCTTGAAGCTCCCGATGAACAGTTCTTGTGCTGACGTTGCTTGCAGAGGCAGTTTGGAACTCGATAGTGAGTGTTGCAACCGAGGACAGACTCGATGGTCCCGTTCTGTGAGCTTGTGTGGCCTACCACTTCGCAGCTGAGCCGTTGTTGCTCCTAGACGTTTCCACTTCACAATAACAGTACTTACAGTTGACCGGGGCAGCTTTAGCAGGGCAGAAATTTGACGAACTGACTTGTTGGAAAGGTGGCATCCTATGACGGTGCCACGTTGAAAGTCACTGAGCTCTTCAGTAAGGCCATTCTACTGCCAATGTTTGTCTATGGAGATTGCATGGCTGTGTGCTCTATTTTATACACCTGTCAGCAACAGGTGTGGCTGAAATAGCCAAATCCACTAATTTGAAGGGGTGTCCACATACATTTGTAAATATAGTGTATATATTACTTACTGGGGTAAACAAATGGGAGAAGAGGGAGGTTTTATATTGTAAGTACTGAAGGGCCAGGATCTGACAAGTTGTGTTTATAAGACCTAAAGTCACCATTGACCTTGACAACATAGATCACACACAATTTCTAATGAAAGCAAGAGGAGCTGTCTCTGAGAAAGCATTGTCTTCTAGAGTTATGTTCAAAATATATTTTTAAATCATCACCAGCTCATCCTACTCACTCAAACCCAGAGGTATAGATCTGTCTGTCTCTTTTTCAAACACATACATGTACACTATCTCTCTCTTGCTCTTTCTCTTGAACTTACATTTACACACACATGCCCTTTCTCTCTCTCTCTCTCTCTCTCTCTCTCTCTCTCTCTCTCTCTCTCTCTCTCTCTCTCTCTCTCACACACACACACACACACACACACACACACACACACACACACACACACACACACACACACACACACACACACACACACACACACACACACACACACACACACACACACACACATACATACATACACACACACACACACACCACAACACAATCTCAATTTCTGGCCATATCTCCTGCTGTGAGTGATCAAAACACGGAAGCAGACTTTACGAAGAGGCTAGGCTCAGATCCTCACCCCGACAGTGCAGGCATGTAAATGGGTGACCTCCTGATGAAGAGGGGTCACGCAAATCTAAAACGCTTAAACGAGGACCCATCACGCCACCCTCTGTCTTTAATTCCTCTCTCCTCCAGTGGAGCCCAGCAGATTGGCATGGAGTCCATCACTAGAGCACTTCACAAAGCCCAGACTGCAGGGTGGAGGGAGGGAGGAATGAGGCTTCACTTCATATTCTTGGATTTGCTCACCACCAACCTGGAAATCCCATAGGAGTTACAGTCACCCAACCTCAACAAAAGCAAACTAATTCAAACCAAACGGACAGCCCACTCTTTATAAGCCTGCGCCTGCCAATGAGTAAAACCATGCAGTAAAAAACCTAAAAGACTCCAATAAAGAACTAATGTAGGAGGGGGAAATCGACTGGATTTGTGGTTTTCTAGGATACTGTTTATCTGCTCCCAGAGAGGTTTTCATGTTTCTCTAACTCCTCTTTTTTAAAGTTATTTTTACACCGTTTGGTAACTGTTAACTCAACTAATGAGCAGAAGGAAATGAAACAGTGATCGTTTTATTCATTCTCTTACCGTTTGTCAAGGTTACTGTTTATTTATCTAAATGTATATCCACGTACATCAAAATACTTTTTTAAATGGCAGACATGTCAAAGTGAATGTGCCAGGGAGTGCTAGTGTAGGTTTATTGGATTAGTGAAGTGTCAGACTACCTCCCCACCTCTTGGACTAGCACCCAGCAGTGGAGAGGCAGGCCTGGCCAAAGAGTCTCTTCACTCTCCTCTGAGTAAGTGTTTTCACTGGAGGCCACGTTGGCACACAGGGCATGTTTGAATTCTACTGGCACTTTTTTCAAATAGTGGCCACAGCCAATTGGAAAGACCTGGCGTGGAGATTACATTCAATATTTAAGGTCCTGGGGCAACATCTCTGGCAGGCAGGGAACACACAGGAAACACCCAGCTGGAGCTGCTTCTGCACGGGAGGAAAATAATCATCCTGCTCTCTTTAGATGTTTTACAAATGCGGCTTATTCAAATCCCAGAAATTACATTTTTCAAGCCCTTTTCGCAGCCGCAGCTTTGTTACAGCATTATCATCGGTATCAGCGGCCTGTGTTTATTCAACCCTCAATTACCAAAGGCTCAGCCGGCAGGCCTTTAATTGATTGCTTTAATTGATTGGTTGGGGGGTAACCATGGCTGAAAAGCAGTTTATCTTAATCAGTTGAGAGGAAATTTAGAGTAGGGCTTGATTTTATCCAGCTGATCACCCCTGTGTGGCGGGAGAGGGGAGAGGGGAGAGGAGGGAGGAGGGAGGAGGGAGGGGAGGGTTGTTCCTTTAGGACTGAGATATGACGCAAGGAGGACAGGGGAATAGAGTGATAGGGCTCACCTGCTAAACAGGGCCATACAGACGTGGTGCCAGGAGGAAGATAGAGGTGTTGTGGTTAATCACGTCTCTGTCCCCACTGCTGTCACTGTCTGTGGTGAAGGGTGCTGCATATTGCAGTACAGAGGACTGGGGGAGTGGTACAACATCTATTAGCCTGTCAGTGACATGGTCATGTTGTTCTCACATCCTGCTTGTGAAACAGCTGGGGGTTAACTGGAGGGTTTGTGTGGTGGATGGATGGCTTGGGGTTTCTACATGGGATCCGTCAGCCTGTCAGGAAGAGCTAGGAGGCTGTTTGCTGCTTGGCACAATCCCCCAGAGCTCTCTCCCAGCCAAAAGAAACCCCATCCCTGTTCGTTTGTCAAGAGCTCTGGACCTCAGTGTTTGCTACCTCTGCCTAAAGTGCTGGATGTGTCATTAAGCATGTTTATATGTGAGGTTTCTCAGCTCACCACTTGTGGGCCACTGGTGACCCACTCTCAGTGGTTGGAAACCGTCAGAGACACACAGAGCACACTGACTGGATCTACTCTTCACCTTACTAAATTATCTCCAGGGGCTGATCTGATTACTGTAAGGACCAGGGTTACTGACTAGGTTCTCACCTACTACATCTACTTGTACTGACTGAACACAAACACAAGCTCTAGCCAGAGCATACACAAGCCATCATCTTTGTCTAAGTAAAGACATGGAGGAATGTCAAGCACTCTGTCCAAGGGGAATAATGTTGTCTTAAATGACCCTACACTTATTATCCTATCATCCTTTGCCAATGAGACTGCTTTTTGTATGGATGCTGTAAAAGAGACAATTCAGATAATTATGCTATTGCATACCAGAGCATGACCCCCAAATGGATTGCATTGAAACATAATGGAATCTCTAAATGTGTGCTTACTGTTGTATTATTTTCCTTCCCTCCATCTCTTCAGCAGCAGGCTATTTGCAAATGAAGCTCATCTGATATGATGACAAAATTGACCTCTGAGATGCGCGACCCCAGTGACCCTGGCTGGCTTCATTGATGTCCCCTTGCTGTTTGCCCTTTGCTGTGTGTAATTGGTCTCTGCCCGGCTCTAATGGTTCCTGCATGTGAATGTGCTTCCCTGCCTGGCCAGATGATAATGACCAGAGGAAAGCATGACCTTGTCTGGAAGGGAGCAGCCCTCCTCCTGAGAGCCCCGGCTGCAGACCTCTCCCACTGGGCTCTGCTCTCTGTCAAGCCTGGAACCCGCCTGCTCCACGCTGCAGCCACACAGCCACTCAGCCCAGCCAAGCAGAGCTGGGAGCTGGGAGTACGACGCCACACAGACAAGACAGAGAACTCTTTCCCATGGTCTCCCCTAGCCCTCACTAGGTTATTTATTTCATCAACCTATGAGTATTGGACAGATACCAACAATACTAGGAATGAATCAATGAATGAATAACAAGCAATAAGAAAACAGTCCAAATTGATTTAATTATGCTTACTCTGTCAGAGCTAAAAATGTTGTTGCCTCTATTCCTGATTGGGCTATTGGACCAAACTGGTGAAAAGTTCAACAAAAAGCCCCCATAGACTGACACGGTAGTGACTGTTGCTTGAGTGCTGGTAAAGTGGAAGTGGCAATCTATCCATGTCACCTTTGGAGTATAGGCCCTTAAACTATCATGAGTCATGTTTATTTGTACAGAAAATCAACACATAGAGCTCTGGGGGAAGTCAAAAGACAATGAGTCCAATCAGTGTGTCAGCTATTGAGCCTTGGCCAGTGGAAATAGATCATTTAACATTGATCTAGGAGAGGTTTGTTCTGGGGAGGAAGAGAATGTCACTGTTGGAACCTCAACAAATTATTTTCTCTCTTCGGAACTCACCTTTATTGGCTAGACTAGAATTGAATGTACCACAAAGATGTCTGAACGACTTCCTCCTCACAATATACAGTTTTATGTTTTTCCCTGTCTTAACAACACCCCTTTGAAAAGGAGATGTGTCCTCTCTGGGGAGGCTTCCGTCCTGTCAATATAAATGACAGCTGTGGCCTGAGAGGGAGTTGTTTGTGGCTGCATGCTCATCCTGCATAGCTGTGGCATGTTGTACTACAGTCATAGCCATGCTACAGATACCTGGAGGACATGGAAGTGGAAGGTAAACGTTCAGTAGTAAAGCTACCTAGTACATTATCACATCTAGTTAGCAGGACACTGAGGGGTTTGCATCCAGTGCAGTATAACTCTGGAGTCGGTGTATATAACATTGTGTGCAGTAGATAAACATTGTGTAATATGGTACACACCGCTTTTGTTGCACATCCACTGTGATATCTGGACTCTTTATAATAAGACATCATGAGTCATTTATGTCAACCTGCTGTATGCAGTATTATGACACCGAGTTCAATAGTACATCTGAAAAGGTCTCCTCTAATTGGCTGAGGGAATGGAGGAGTGGTAGGCAGAGCACCTCTGGCGGTACATCTCCAGCGCAGTACAGAGGTAGCAGAGCAGACTGGAACACACTGGCAGATTATGAGCTTTGTATTGGAGCTCAGCCTCAGGGCTTTGTGTAACCAGTTATCACTCTCAAAGCCCCTGTAAGCTCTGAAAGCATGTTTAAGACAGTACTGTGTTGTGTGCATGAGCGTGTGTGTGTGTGTCAGAGTTTGTGTGTAGATGTATGTTTTTGCCAGGGTTTCTATGATCTATTTCTGTATGCATTTGATTGATTCGTCTATCCATGGGTATTTGACCTCACTTGATAGTGCACTCTGCACTCTATTGTCCTATTTAACGTAACCCCAGCTTTCATTTATGTTTCTTTATTTCATAACCACACACAGGCTGCTATACTGACATGTCGTATAGCAGTTGGGTCTTCATTTAAAAGGTACATTAGGGTGAGCTAGGTGTATTCAGAATGTTTTTCATAAATTAGTGTGTTCTTGAACCCTCTCTTTCTCTCCCTCCCTTTCTCTCATTCTCCCCCTCTGTCTGTCTCTTCTCCTCTCTCTATCCATCTCTCCTCCTCCCATCCGGTCACTCCATCTCTTCTCCGCCAGCTCTCCGCTACTCTTCCCAGATAAATGTTTCATGAGGCAGCCCTCATATCCTCCTCTAGAATAACATGTCCAAGAGATTATAGGAGACATCACTCAGTCACATTCACCTTGGACCGCAGATCTACATGGCCAGCTCTATCCTGCTGCATCTCCCACATACAGCGGCAAGAAAAGAGAAGGCAAAGAAAACAGGGAGAAGCATATTTTTATACCCAAAAGTGACTGTCAAATAGCGTCTGCATTCAAATAACTATCAAAGGGTTTATCCCTATCAGATGTGAAAGCTTTAAGTGGGTCACAGGCTCCATCCACTGTAATGTCACAGTAGAAATTCACCAGCTTATCATTATTTAATCATGCTCTAATGGAAAAGATCCCCACCCCAAATACAGACCCACCTCCTAACTGAATTATTCTCTAATATGTTAACAGCTGTAATTGTAAACTGACATTTGGTGTTTTAGGGTGCCCTGCCTTATAAAAAACTCCTGACATTCTTAAAGGCTAACTCTGAAAAGATGAATGTAATTAACTAATCTGTAAACATACAAGAAGAGATATAATTGATGGTACTCTGAAAAAAAAAGTAGGGTTACTTGATCATTATCATCATCAAGTAAAGCACTAGATAAAAGTTAAACATATTTGCTAACCGTTAACAGCTTGGAGAATACATGTGAATAATAAATATGTTGTTAGCATAAGAGATGAGTTGTGTTGATCGACTGAGCCATAGCTTTGACCTGCCAGGAGCATCCCTACTGTTTAATCAGTGTTAAATGATATGGTACTGCCTGACACAGCCATTTCTCACTGTTGATGTTAGTTGGTGACTCATATCATGAGAATGGAGGAATACAAGAGTAGCATTACGTTTTACAAGGCTCCTGGTATTGTTGTATCTTAAACCTGTCACGATCGTCGGATATAGAGGACCAAGGCGCAGCGTGGAAGGTGAACATACTTATTTATTAAATGATACACGAACAAAACAACAAATCGATACGTGACGTCCACAGGTGCAAAACACAAACCAACACGGAACAAGATCCCACAAACACTGTGGGAAAACCACCTGACTAAATATGGTTCCCAATCAGAGACAACCAGCAACAGCTGATACTCGTTGCCTCTGATTGAGAACCACTCTGGCCAACATAGATATACAAAAACTAGACTAGACACAACGACCACAAAACATAAACTCTACACACCCTGGCTCAACTTAAAAGAGTCCCTAGAGCCAGGGCGTGACAGTACCCCCCCCTGCAGGCGCGGACTGCGACCGCGCCTAAACATCACCGAACAGGGGAGGGCTGGGTGGGCATTCCTCCTCGGAGGCGGTTCCGGCTCCGGGCTTGACCACCACCCTCTACTAACCCCCCCGTAGTGCCCCTGGTCTGGTCTAGCCCCACTGGCTGGAGCTGGACTGGACTTCGGTGGAGCGGATTGCTCAGGCTCCGGTGTGGAGCAGCTGACCGGTACCTGACCAGGCACCGGTGAAACAGGCACGGGCTGGCGATGCGCACCACAGGTTTGGTGCGGGGAGCAGGAACAGGCCGGACCAGGCTGGCGACGCGCACCATTGGCTTGGTGCGGGGAGCAGGAACAGGCCGGGCCGGGCTGGCGACACGTACCACTAGCTTGGTGCGGGGAGCAGGAACAGGCCGGACCGGGCTGGCGATGTGCACCACAGGTTTGGTGCGGGGAGCAGGAACGGGCCGGGCCGGGCTGGCGACGCGCACCATAGGCTTGGTGCGAGGGGCAGGAACAGGCCGGGCCGGGCTGGCGACGCGCACCATAGGCTTGGCGCGATGGACAGGAACAGGCCGGACCGTACTGGGAACACACACCACTGGCCTTACACGGGGATCAGGAACGGGCCGGACCGGACTGGCAACACACTTCAGTACCTCTCGCCGTGCCTCTACATTTTCCTTCCCTCTATACACCAATGGCTCCCGTAACCCGGTGGCCTTCTCTCCTCGTCCACCAACTCGCCCCTTATCTGCCTCTAGTGGCCCCGTCGTCCCTGCCATGTGCCCCCCCCCTAAAAATTTATTGGGGGTGCCCCTCGCCTGTCCGACGACTGCCCGGTTGGCGCCGCTTCTCCTCTCCTGCCTGGGCATGCTGCTTGGTCCTGTATTGGTGGGATCTTCTGTCACGATCGTCAGATATAGAGGACCAAGGCGCAGCGTGGAAGGTGAACATACTTATTTATTTATTAAATGATACACGAACAAAACAACAAATCGATACGTGACGTCCACAGGTGCAAAACACAAACCAACACGGAACAAGATCCCACAAACACTGTGGGAAAACCACCTGACTAAATATGGTTCCCAATCAGAGACAACCAGCAACAGCTGATACTCGTTGCCTCTGATTGAGAACCACTCTGGCCAACATAGATATACAAAAACTAGACTAGACACAACGAGCACAAAACATAAACTCTACACACCCTGGCTCAACTTAAAATAGTCCCTAGAGCCAGGGCGTGACAAAACCAGACCCAATCACATCAGTTGATGTTGAATAGATACAGTATAATATTAGGAAAACATGCTCACTGGTTGCTCACCATTATAAATCATACTGTTTACATTTGAACTGCATGTACAGTAAGCATAATTCAAACATTTGATTGATGTACCATGTAATCCATCATTTGGACGGGCTTCGTAGTTTACTTCATATTTAATTATGTGTCAATCAATTTCAAGGATCTCAGCATATGCCCATTGTTTATTGAAATCATCGTTCAGATCTTGTGAGTGATCCAGTCTTCAGATGGGATTGATTGTTTGGCTACTACACATTGTGTTTTATTGAAGCTTGTCTGCTCGAGGAGTATAACTTTTTTCTTCCATACAGGTTTCTCACCAGTCTCCAGTTTTTTAAGTCAAGTTTTAACATTTTAATGCAACATAACTTCATTGCATTCAGGGTGAGATCAAAGTGTTCTGAACCCTTCTGTTTGATGTATCCTCTATTTGAAGTTGATTCCAAAGACACTATGTGTAAAACAAAAGTTGACATACAGTATATTCTAGCCTTTGTGGTAGCAGCTCGTGGTGCATGGCATATTGATTCCACATTTGAAAAGGGAGAGTAAAAAGCGCTGTGGATTCGTTTGAACGGGGGTTATTGCATTGTACACAGAGGGCTCAGACCTGGGCTTTGACATTAGTGAGGTGAGGTGAGTGACAAACAGTAGGTTTGGATGGTGTCAGACAGACCAGGATGGGTTGGTTGTTGGTTGACAACATCTGGACTTGGTGACCCTGTTTCAATGGACCTGTATACCTCAGAGAGGTGGGCGGAGATTGGGAGTGATTGACATGTGATAGAGGCCGTGTGGCAGGCAGGCTGAAGGCTGTTCTCTGTAACGGGGGAGACGTGATTAAGAGCTTTCACAACAGTATAAGACATCTGACAATGACATCACTAGGCAGGTTTCCATTGACCCAGGTTTATTGAGAAGGGGGTAGCTGCATCCCAATATGGCGACTGAAGTATGGGCTAGTCGGTGTGTCGAAAGGAAGGTAGTGGGCGTGTGGAAAGGAAAGTAGTGGGCGTGTGGAAAGGAAAGTAGTGGGCGTGTGGAAAGGAGTGGGTGTGTAGAAAGGAAAGTAGTGGGCGTGTGGAAAGGAGTGGGTGTGTAGAAAGGAAAGTAGTGGGCGTGTGGAAAGGAGTGGGTGTGTAGAAAGGAAAGTAGTGGGCGTGTGGAAAGGAGTGGGTGTGTAGAAAGGAAAGTAGTGGGCGTGTTGAAAGGAGTGGGTGTGTAGAAAGGAAAGTAGTGGGCGTGTTGAAAGGAGTGGGTGTGTAGAAAGGAAAGTAGTGGGCGTGTTGAAAGGAGTGGGTGTGTAGAAAGGAAAGTAGTGGGCGTGTGGAAAGGAGTGGGTGTGTAGAAAGGAAAGTAGTGGGCGTGTGGAAAGGAGTGGGTGTGTAGAAAGGAAAGTAGTGGGCGTGTGGAAAGGAGTGGGTGTGTAGAAAGGAAAGTAGTGGGCGTGTGTGGAAAGGAGTGGGTGTGTAGAAAGGAAAGTAGTGGGCGTGTGGAAAGGAGTGGGTGTGTAGAAAGGAAAGTAGTGGGGCGTGGTGGAAAGGAGTGGGTGTGTAGAAAGGAAAGGAGTGGGCGTGTTGAAAGGAGTGGGTGTGTAGAAATGAAAGTAGTGGGCGTGTGGAAAGGAGTGGGTGTGTAGAAAGGAAAGTAGTGGGCGTGTGGAAGGGAGTGGGTGTGTAGAAAGGAAAGTAGTGGGCGTGTTGAAAGGAGTGGGTGTGTAAAAAGGAAAGTAGTGGGCGTGTTGAAAGGAGTGGGTGTGTAGAAAGTGCTCTGCTATAGGTTTGACGGTTTTGATTGAGCTGTGTTGTTTTTCTTCCGTTTCTTACCACGCAACTGTACATTGAGCAACCATCAGTTTTTAAGCCAAAGGATGAGCCTGAGTTGTATTTTGCTGTTAGTTTTACACAAATAATTGCAAATTTTCAGTTGTAAAACTGATTTAAAAAATGTTTTTATTAAAAGTATTGATGATGGTTGTGCTGTTGCTTCATGCGTTGTATGTGTGTGCTTACTGTGACTTTCACCCTGATATTGGCTACTAGGTAGCTACTTCCCACGCTGTTGCCGGGCAGTAGTGCTTTTCAAGTGGGAGCGAAGGGTACTGTGTCCTGGTGTTGTTGCCGTTCATGCCCTCCCCATTGAGAAGTAGACTGTATGTACTGTATGTATCTAGATGGTTATCAATATAATAATTTATTGTGTAGGCTGTTATCATACTTGAAATAAAATAATGTGAGAGAAAAATGGCCAGGTAAGCTACCACCGGTGACACAACCGTGGAAGCATTTCAGTAGGAAGCACTTCAAGTCGGCAGGCATGTCGATACAACACCGGTGCACTGGTCGCTGGCTTATCTCGTTGTCCAGCCCAATCAGCCACGCCAAACGGTCTTGAATGGCGACAAATCTGCCCAATTAGCTGATTTGCTTTCCATACACCTACTCCTTCAGACACACCCACTCGCCCATACTCCGGTCGCCATATTGGGCTGCAGCTACCCAGACTTGGGTTTATTCGACAAAAGCATTGTCGGCAAAAAAAACACATTGCGACATGTGTGATGGAAACGGCAGCTATAGAAGAAATGTTCTAAAGATCAACTCTTTTTATCCGTTCGACAGGGGTGGATTTTTCTTTAGTCAAACTTTATTGCGACAAATGATGATGGAAACTGTGTTTTCCGAATAAATGATGATTGACAAATAATTTTGAAGGTACGCAGGGCCCGTGATGTCATAATGTAGGCTAACTATAAAGCTCCACCCCACATTTAATTCTAAATGCCTACTGCTTGCTAAATACATTTTTCAACTATAAAAAGTATGTTTCTTTGCCTGAATTGCTTCGCCTTGCTTTTCTGGTTGGCTGGATGCAAGTTTCACCATCCAATTATTTCAGATCTACGGGTGAAGGTCTCACCATGGCACGGACTGTTGTGATACATTGGCACATGAGAATTATTAGAATATGGCAAATATGAGTCAATTCTTGCATTCTATCCATGCTGACATTTTCTGGCTACCTGAGAAATGAAACAGAAAGGTGGAAGGGCATACAGGCTGTCGCCAATTTTAATGCGCAACTGGATAATGGAAAACACTTCAACCACTGAGTTTTTATTAGACACAAAACGTTATTTTTTTATATAGGTGTGACACCACTATGTCCAGTTGTTTTTATCAACACAAGAAAGTTCAATGGAAACGTACCGTAGCAGGCAATTGTCGCATCTATTTGCTATGCAAACTTTCTAAATGCCAACAAAAAATCATCGGACAAGTTAATGGAAACATAGCTACTGACAACCATAGAGGGGGCGATGCCGAGGCTGTAGATACATTCAGCCTCTCTGGAAATGATATAGCCATATAGTCTGTGTTTATGTAGAACCATAGCTATAAAATGGGTATGTGTCTATGGGAAAATGGATCAGTCTCAGTGGTGGGCGTTTCTCTGAGCAAATAGAACTTTCTCTGTAACATTCCACTTACTCCATTCCATACAAAGCTTCCTCTTTTTCCAGCTAAATAACATTTTATAGTAACTTTTGGTTGACTATTTAAAAATGGTCGCTAAATTAATTCAGTGTGGACAATACAGTGTGTGAAATGGGAGAGTCATTGGTTTAAATGTCTTGCAACAATATGCATCGTACTGTGAGTTTTTCACATGCTATCAGTACAGAGATCTTTTTCAGATATGTCCCTATGTGGTTCTTTATTTCATCATTGTTATTTCATGCAGTGTTGTTTAAGTGCCCCACATTGACTGGGCAAGATGGAGCTGTGTGGGTAGCTAAGCAACCACTTGGGCCAGCAGCACTAACTGTAGTACTGCCTCCACTTATTGACCTCATTCACAGGGTTTCATATGTGGCACTGCCTGCCCTGCCAGTCTGGGAGAGTCTGGATGCTTATTGTGGGGATAAATCACCTCACAATGACCCTTAAGACCCTCAGTTCTTACTGTAGGTTTAGAATCAATTTGTCAAGCATATGTGGACAGTGGCCTAATCAGACCCAATAAGAAAATAGACTCTTGAATGACTGACTTTCAAATCTGCAGTTAAGTTGATTGCATTGGATCTCAAATAGTAACCTATTTTAAATCAGGGGGTATTTCTTTATGCAAAAACATACATAACTAAAAGGGATGTATGTGAAAGTGTGAAATGCACTGTAGGCATGTCTATGGAGAGGTCTATCTTATGTTATAACATATTCAGAACTGATTGGTGTAACGCCTGTGATTTCTATTATGATTTCAAGATATTGTGAGACTGTAGAGAACATGTTGGCAGCCTGCCCTGCACATTTGATTCGGTCCAATTGTGACATGATGAAGTGTCTGTTCTTCCCTCCAACCACGTGGGAGAGAAAAGCCTGTGATTCTGAATGGACCACCACTTGGCACACCTTCCTAGCATCAGTGGGCTTGAAGTGGAGGGAGGCTTCACGGAGGCCCAGACAAAGGGGGAAATAAAGAGAGGTCCTGGACTGAAAGCTGCTGATGAGATGAGAGAGAACGACTCCCTGGTCCAGCTGGACTGGGATCAAGCACTCATCTGTCAGATCCGTCCGGATCTCATATACCATGGCCCTTCCTGGGCAGGCGGGCGAGGAGGACACTGTCATTAAGAGCCTCACATTTGTTGGCAAAGGTGGATTCCTCTCTCTCCTACACATTCATTCTCTCTTTTTATAAGAAACACAAAGAAATGTTCCAACACTATGAATTGTTGACGCTGCTCTTTTCAATCTTTCTTTTCTCATTGTGTCGTTTTCTGCATATGGAAGCATATAGGTTGTTTGCAATAAAACGTCACAATACGTACAATTTGGCTGCTTGGGGGCAAGGAGACCCCCAGCTCCGCTAAAAACCATTGACATATATGTGCCGTTTTCAAGGGATTGTTAAATAAATGTTATAACTATTTTGTTTTAATATCATCACCTATTGAGCATTGTCAGAACTACAAATTCCATGCAAAACAATTGCGCACATTTAGCTCCATCAAAGTTTTACAGCAAGTAACTGCATGCTTTTCATGATCAGTAAACATCAATGGTCATGTAATTTCAGATACGTGAAGGTACCTATCCCTTTTGCATTTAGCTAGCTAAACAAGCAACATCATTTAGATGCTTCATCAGAGATTAGGCTTTTGGAAAGAGCTTGACATCGGCAATTCCTCGTCCTGGTAAAGTTGTCAGTTGGACTACTGTCATCAACACTATAGATGGCAAGCAAATCAAACAATATTTGGATATAGCCATCTAGTTTATCCCCTGAAAGTTAGCTTGTTAACTAGGCATATTGACCTGCTCTGTTATTAGCTAGCCAATTTGACAAGGTCCATCAATCAATGTAGCCTATATCATGTCTGTCAGCAGCAATCGTAATTAAACACTCGTAAAAACAAAGCTGAAAAGGGGATCATGTTAGCTAACTTCGCTAGGTAGGCCTACATTGGTTGGAGAAAAAAGTACATTAAGTCTACTTAACACTATATGTTTAGCCAACTGCACAAAGTTTATACCGGTAGCTTGCAAAGTAAACATTATCAGCTAACAGTACCACGGCAATAAACCTAAACCACTTATACATGTCAGGTATAGTTCACTTTTATTTTATATCACTCAAATATCCAATTAATTTTGGCCAATATTGAAAGATATCGTGAGGCTACCCTATGTATCTGAAATTACATGATCAATTGATGTTTACTGATCATGAAAAGCATGCAGTTACTTGCTGTTTAACTCTCATGATAGTGCTAAATGTGCACAATTATTTTGCATGGAATAATCAGAAATGTGTAGGTCTGGCTATGCTCATCAAGAGGTGATGATATTACAATCAAATAGCTAACATTTATTTAACAATCAATCTCTTGAAAACAGCATGGTTTTAGCAGAGCTGTGGGTCTCCTTGCTCCCCAGCAGGCAAATCAAACGCTTTGCACCTTCTTGTGACGTTTTATTGAAAACTACCTATAGACAGTACCCACACATTTTCATTGAAGTATGCTCATGTGTTTTCAACCACCCTCCACTGCTTCCTATTGTGACAAGGTTGTCTTTTTTTGCTGGAAGGGCATACAGGCTGTCGCCAATTAGTTGCTACCTGTCTCACTGGAACAAACTTTCTTAGCTACTTTTTTTGCTGTGAGTCTCCATAACAAGTCCATTGCTGTAGTTCTGGTGGACGAGTGGGCCTTGCCAAAGAAAACAGTGTCTGAGGCAGCAGGCAGGCAGGCAGGGGTCTGGCAGGGGCAGGTACGCTGGGAATGGGCCCTCCTTGTTCTGTGTGCTCAGTGTTCACAGGCCCGCCTCAGATGGAAAGATCTCCGGGCAGCCCTGGGGACACCCACTAACACAAAGCCCATTTCTCTGGGAGATTGCTCCACTGTTTGCTGACATGAATAAAGCTGTCACCTCCTCAGAGCTGCAAATTTACCAAGGGACAGTGCCCCCCCCCCCTCACGTCACCACTGGCCATAGAATTAACAGTCCAAGATACCCCACACTAAACAGAGAAGCCACAGATATTTTAGAGGCCAGATTAGAAAGCAGAGAAAGGGAGCTTGAGGACATTGATATGTGTTTGTCCTCCCCAGCACATTGTGATAGAAAAGCCCTTTCAGGTTTATCATAAAGGAGGACGAGCGCCGATATCTGTCCTCCGTCGTAGAGTATATGAAGTTCAGGGTTGAGTGTTCATTTGAAATGCCAAAGGCATTCTGTGTTAAAAAATAGTTGTGTTTGCTTCCAAATGCATTAGACGTATAATAAGGCAGACATTTCTATGCAGCTACAGTTACATCTTTGGGAAACTGGTTACAAGCTGTCCAAGGAGAAGTTTGGATTTGCTAGAATAAACGCTTTATTGTGCGTAGTGTATAGTGTGTGTACTGTTGTGTGTGCTGTTATGGAATGGCTTAAGACCACATTGAGCTGTGTCCAACACAAACAGTTCCACACATGCCTGAGAACCTCGGACTGAGGGCCGCATTCAGTGATTCAGTGGTGTCAAGGGCGTAACCCTTGACCCATACCACTCATTTAACATGGCGCTAGATTGGTTGGTTCTCCTCCCTCGCCATGGGCATAGCTACCACTTAGTTTGTCTAGTTTTCTCACTGAGAATTACGGTAGCAAAGGCTTATAAAACAGTAATATTACCCATTAACCTAACATAAGCAATGATGAAAGCAATTATGGCTGTGTCCATGATGAATGATGATGAATTGTTGATAAACAGAAATTAGATTAGGTTAGAATAGGACCGTGATAAATAGTGATCCAAGTTGATTGAATGGTTACTTTCTTGACATTTAGTTCTCCAGTTATGGTAACCTCCCATGTCTTGTTATTCTTCCCATATCCCTTTATGGGGTCATTTACCTCCATGGCTGTCGTAATGGCAGATAGGGGTCCTGCAGGGGGTGGCTGTTCTGGTGCCTGTCTCCAATGAAGCATTCCCTCATCCACCAATCCATGGGCCCTCTGATTGGGCATGGCCAGTGCTTTATCAGAGGGCAATGTTCTGCTGGCCTAGCCTCAGCTTGTTGGCAGCATTGGATAGGGGGATTGGGAATGAGTCACATCAGCAACAGGAGGGAGGTATTGCGATGGTTCTCATAAGAGTCAATTTGAAATTGGGGTTTGAGTAAGACACTATTCCTGTCTGTATAACATTGTATTTATAGAAGAAAGATGTATTGGTACTTCAAAGTTGGACATTTAACAAGAAAGCCATGAACAAAACTGAGACAAATACACTTTTGCTGTAAACAATAGGTTACATTCTTAGACTTGATTTCAATTTTCACACACGTAACTAGCCTATGCAGACAGTGCATTGGGTACAGTAAGCTTGAACAGAGGCTGGTCTGCTCTGGGCTACTCCCTCACTTGTCCATTCTGTGAGAGATGAGCTGCACTCTGAGTCTATCCACACACGAGACTACCTCTCAACTCTCTCTGAAGTTCCCGCCAGATTTCACAATGTATAAATCATTTGGACACTGGACACAGTTGTGTTCCTCCCAGTACACTATTCCTCGCTGAATATGTTCACAGAAAGCAGCGAAAACAATCATCAACTCTGAACCGCTCTGAATGAACCGCAATGAACCCACATTGTCCCCAAGGTATGCAAATGGAGGCATTATGAGTCATTCATCCTGGTCTCTGGAAGTCTCCACAACGGAGAAAAGAGAAAGATTCAGAACAATGTCTCTTCAGTAATAATGAAGCTGATGGCCTATTATGCTGAATTGCAAATCAATATGTGTGGTATTTAGTGGTGGCTGAAGTGGGGAGCGTTGGCAGGAGGCCAGCCCATCTAGTGCTGGGAATGAACAGATGCAGGTGCATCACAACTTGCATTCGCCTGTCAGGGTAAGAAAGGACGGATCAGTAACAATGCCAGCCATCCACTTGAGTGTAATTGTGCAAGGAGGCTCGTACTGAAACCTTCCTTTGTTTGACAGGTGCTGTGATTCTGCACTTCTGTGTGTGTGTGTGTCGATGAGCGTATCATGAATGTGTGTGAGTTGTTGTTTGAATATGTATACATGCGCAATATATGGTATACGCATTTGCTGCTGAAGTTTATACATTGAAACTTGGACCCATGGTGTTTATGACTTATCAGTGATTGAATAATAGCACGTTATCACGAGACTATGTGAACTATCTGATGTATATTTAATTAGAGGGTCTTATAAACTGACCTTTTTCCAGAAACAATGCTGATGATTCTGACAGAAACTCATACATACAAAACCTTTTACAAAACCCTCAACTCATACAGTACATATCCCTTTTAGTCAACAGTTGCCCAAGCACTCCACTCTGTGACATGTTTTGGTTTCCCACATTTGATTATTCACATGTGTACAGACTTGTTTATCAGTTTACCAGTGAAACTGTGAGTGCTCTTTTCATGTTAGTATTATATGTCTGATATGTATAGAATATATATTTATATTGTAAAGTTTCCTAGTGTTTATCCTTTAGTTGTTAGCTTGATATGGTTCTGTTTATCCCCTTGAATTCCAGTATTTTTTTCAGGCTATTGGATGTTGTTTAGCTGTCATCAAAAGGCATTTTTCTATGAAAGTTCTTGTGTTTTGAAGGAGAACTGAATATCGGCATTAAAAATGTAATGATATATTGCAAAACATCACTTCATAGATTCAGGGCAAGTGTAGGAGCAGATGTTCCTCCAGTGATCTGTAAATAAGTGGAATTGTAGATAAAGACACCGAGGAGGAGGCTGTAAGATATGCAGGAAGCAACCGAGCCCTGCGCCAAATCCACTAGATGAAACTGTAAGGAGAGAGCAGTCATAAACTATTAGGGCACGTATTTGATACTGGCGTCTTGTTTCAGTTCTTCTTCCTCTCCCTTTCTCTTCAGACTCTCCTCCGTTCCTGTGTGAACTGGTAGAGAGGAGACCTTGAAGAAGACTGGGAAAGAAGAAATTAATCATCGGAGAGAGGAAAAGAAAAAAAACATCACTAAAGTATGCAGGAGTGAGAAAAACAACATATATTTAAGAATAACTAGATGAATCATAAGAAAGTGAGAAAGGCTGTGTGGGTTATTTCCACTGGGGCTGGTTTATAAAAAGACATCTCTGAAAGGAGACTGTGTACTGCCCTCTGTATGCTTCATATTTAATGACATTTATAACAATTGTTCCTTAATCAGAACAAGTGCTTGTTTAAAATGCTAATCCCTTCTTGTCAGTGACATGCTGTAATTTGCCAGAACAATGCAGTATTATTTCTGTAGTCTCTCTCAGTACTCATCAAGGGCTTTGAGAATGGGACAATGATTGACCACCTGGTCCTGTTATTGTAGCGAAATTTATATTAAACACTCGCTCTCTTTAGAAAATCAATGTATGATTGTATGAGTTCTACAGGGTCAGGCTTGTGATTCCATGGAATACGTAATTAGCTTGACCTGCAATGCAAGTGACACATTTTGAGGACCATTCTATAGCTACATCTTTATTTAGTACCCTCTTCCACATGCTGTGGATTGCTTATGCATTCTTTGAATTGGCAGAAGTTTTTTCAAACTGTGTGAGGTAATGTTTTATGTTTGACTTTGGATTTCATTTCTAAATGTGATTATCACATAATGACAACAGGATAGCTTAGAAGTGAATGCATGATGAGCAGTAAGCATATAGATATATTAAGTATACAGAACCTAAGCTGTCAATCAAATCACATGTTATTGGTCACATGTACATGTTTAGCAGATGTTATTGCGGGTGTAGCAAAATGCTTGTGTTCCTAGCTCTGACAGTGCAGTAATATCTAACAATACACAACAATACACATTAATCTAAAATAAAAATTATGAAATTTCTTAATATTAGGACGAGCAATGTCGGAGTCCGGAAAGAGTCCTGAAATATAATATATAATAAAAATTTGATAAGTTGTTAGAGGGAACAGCAATCCTTGTATGTTATCTTTGTTCTGCAACCACAGTGCGTTCAGAAAGTGTTCACACCCCCTGGCTTTTTCGACATTTTGTTGTGTTACAAAGTTGGATTAAAATGGATATAATTGTCATTTTTTGTCAACGATCTACACAAAATACTCTGTATTTTTATGTAAAGGTCCAATGCAGCTGTTTTTATCTCAATATCAAATCGTCTCTGGGTAACAATTACAGTGGGGAAAAAAAGTATTTAGTCAGCCACCAATTGTGCAAGTTCTCCCACTTAAAAACATGAGAGAGGCCTGTAATTTTCATCATAGGTACACGTCAACTAAATCCAGAAAATCACATTGTAGGATTTTTAATGAATTTATTTGCAAATTATGGTGGAAAATAAGTATTTGGTCAATAACAAAAGTTTCTCAATACTTTGTTATATACCCTTTGTTGGCAATGACACAGGTCAAACGTTTTCTGTAAGTCTTCACAAGGTTTTCACATACTGTTGCTGGTATTTTGGCCCATTCCTCCATGTAGATCTCCTCTAGAGCAGTGATGTTTTGGGGCTGTCGCTGGGCAACACGGACTTTCAACTCCCTCCAAAGATTTTCTATGGGGTTGAGATCTGGAGACTGGCTAGGCCACTCCAGGACCTTGAAATGCTTCTTACGAAGCCACTCCTCCGTTGCCCGGGCGGTGTGTTTGGGATCATTGTCATGCTGAAAGACCCAGCCACGTTTCATCTTCAATGCCCTTGCTGATGGAAGTAGGTTTTCACTCAAAATCTCACGATACATGGCCCCATTCATTCTTTCCTTTACACGGATCAGTCGTCCTGGTCCCTTTGCAGAAAAACAGCCCCAAAGCATGATGTTTCCACCCCCATGCTTCACAGTAGGTATGGTGTTCTTTGGATGCAACTCAGCATTCTTTGTCCTCCAAACACGACGAGTTGAGTTTTTACCAAAAAGTTATATTTTGGTTTCATCTGACCATATGACATTCTCCCAATCCTCTTCTGGATCATCCAAATGCACTCTAGCAAACTTCAGATGGGCCTGGACATGTACTGGCTTAAGCAGGGGGACACGTCTGGAACTGCAGGATTTGAGTCCCTGGCGGCGTAGTGTGTTACTGATGGTAGGCTTTGTTACTTTGGTCCCAGCTCTCTGCAGGTCATTCACTAGGTCCCCCCGTGTGGTTCTGGGATTCTTGTGATCATTTTGACCCCACGGGGTGAGATCTTGCGTGGAGCCCCAGATCGAGGGAGATTATCAGTGGTCTTGTATGTCTTCCATTTGCTAATAATTGCTCCCACAGTTGATTTCTTCAAACCAAGCTGCTTACCTATTGCAGATTCAGTCTTCCCAGCCTGGTGCAGGTCTACAATTTTGTTTCTGGTGTCCTTTGACAGCTCTTTGGTCTTGGCCATAGTGGAGTGTGGAGTGTGACTGTTTGAGGTTGTGGACAGGTGTCTTTTATACTGATAACAAGTTCAAACAGGTGCCATTAATACAGGTAACGAGTGGAGGTGTCACGATCGTCGGGTACAGAGGACCAAGGCGCAGCGTGAAAGGTGAACATATTTATTAAATAATGATAACAAAAACAACAAACGATAACGTGACGTCCTCGGTCTAACACAAACCACACTGGAACAAGATCCCACAACCACTGTGGGAAAACAGGCTGTCTAAATATGGTTCCCAATCAGAGACAACCAGCAACAGCTGACACTCGTTGCCTCTGATTGAGAACCATTCTGGCCAACATAGAAATACAACAACTAGAACAAAAACAAATGAAAACTCACACCCTGGCTCAACATACTAGAGTCCCCAGAGCCAGGGCGTGACAGTACCCCCAAAGAGCGGACTCCGGCCGCACCAACCAAACACCACAGGGAGGGACCGGGTGGGCACTCCGCCTGGCGGCGGATCCGGCTCCGAACATGATTCCCACTCCAACCCCCCAAAGTACCCCTGGTCCGGTCTGACCCTGCTGGCCGGAGCTGGACTGAACACCGGTGGAGCGGATTGCTCTATCTCCGACGTGGTGCAGCTGACCGGTGCCGGACCAGGCACCGGTGGAACAGGCACGGGCTGTGCCGGACTGACGACGCACACCACTGGCTTGGTGTGGGGGGCAGGAACAGGCCGAACCGGGCTGACGATGCACACCATAGGCTTGGTGCGTGGAGCAGGAACAGGCCGGGCCGGGCTGACGATGCGCACCATAGGCTTGGTGCGTGGAGCAGGAACAGGCCGGGCCGGGCTGACGACGTGCACCATAGGCTTGGTGCTTGGAGCAGGAACAGACCGGGCCGGGCTGACGACGCGCACCACAGGCTCGATGCAAGGAACAGGAACAGGCCGGACCGTACTGGGGACACACACCACTGGCCCTACGCAGGGATCAGGAACGGGCCGGACCGGACTGGTAACACACCCCAGTACCTCTCGCCGTGCCTCTACACTTTCCCTCTCCTCTGTGACCAGTGGCCCCCTTAACCTGGCGGCCTCCTCTGCAACCCCGCTGGACCGCTCTATAGCGGCCTCCTGCTGCCCCGTCGTCCACGGCGTGAGCCCCCCCCTAAAAAAATCGTTCTTGTTTTTAATTAAAATGGTCAAAAAGAAACAAAAATAGCTTCTTAGCAAAGAGCAATTTCTCCAACAAGAATGTTGCTAGAACTGTCTGGGAGTGGTCTGAGTGAGGAAGGAAAAACTGAAAACTTGCTGTCATTGGTGATGTCACCAGGCAGGCCAAAAATCATTATATTCACAATTTCACAGTATTATTCCAACCTAGTGTGGTCCTCTGTAGCTCAATTGGTAGAGCATGGTGCTAGTAACGCCAGGGTAGTGGGTTCGATCCCCGGGACCACCCATACCTAAAAATGTATGCACACATGACTGTAAGTCGCTTTGGATGAAAGCGTTTGCTAAATGGCATATTATTATTATTATAATAAATATACACTGAGTGTACAAAACATTAGGAACACCTGCTCCTTCCATGACAGACAGACCAGGTGAATCTAGCTGAAAGCTAAAATCCCTTATTGATGTCACTAGTTAAATCCCGTTCAATCAGTGTAGATGAAGGGGAGAAGACAGGTTAAAGAAGGATTTTTGAACCTTAAGACAATTGAGACTGATTTTGTGTATGTGTGCCATTCAGAGGGTGAATGGTCAAGACAAAATATTTAAGTGCCTTTGAACGGGGTATGGTAGTAGGTGCCAGGCGCACCGGTTTGAGTGTGTCAAGAACTGCAACGCTGCTGGGTTTTTCACGCTCTACAGTTTCCCGTGTGTATCAAGAATAGTCCACCACCCAAAGGACATCCAGCCAACTTGACACAACTGTGGGAAGCATTGGAGTCAGCATGGGCCAGCATCCCTGTGGAACACTTTCGGCACCTTGTAGAGTCCACGCCCCAACGAATTGAGGCTGTTCTGAGGGCAAAAGGGGCGGGTGCAACTCAATATTAGGAAGGTGCCCTTAATGTTTTGTACACTCAGTGTATTCAGTGCAATTTAAAATGGAAAATGTTGTGTCATTGGCCTACACACAACACCCCATAATGTCAAGGTGGAATTATGTTTTTACAAATTTGTACAAATTAATTAAAAATGAAAAGCTGAAATGTATTGAGTCAATAAGTATTCAACCCCGTTGTTATGGCAAGCCTAAATAAGTTCAGGAGTAACAATTTGCTTATCAAGTCACATATTAAGTTGCACGGACTCACTCTATGTGTAATAATAGTGTTTAACATGATTTTTTTATGACTACCTCATCTCTGTATCCCACACATACAATTATCTGTAAGGTCCCTCAGTCGAGCACTGAATTTCAAACACAGATTCAACCACAAAGACCAGGGAGGTTTTGCTTCGCAAAGAAGGGCACCTATTGGTAGATTAAAAAAAAAAAGCAGACATTGAATTTCCCTTTAATCATGGTGAAGTTATTAATTACACTTTGGATGGTGTTTCAATACACCCAGTCACTACAAAGATACAGGCGTCCTTCCTAACTCAGTTGCCAGAGAGGAAAGAAACCACTCAGGGATTTCACCATAAGGCCAGTGGTGAGTTTAAAACAGTTAATTAATGGCTGTGGTGGAGAAAACTGAGGATGGATCAACAACATTGTAGTTACTCCAAAATACTAACCTAAATGACAGAGTGAAAAGAAGGAAGCCTGTACAGAATACAAATATTCCAAAACATGCATCCTGTTTGCTGTACAGGCACTAAGGTAAAACTGCAAACAATGTGGCAAAGAAATTAACTTCATGTTCTGAATTCAAAGCGTTATGTTTGGGGCAAATCCAACACAACACATCACTGAGTACCACTCTTCATATTTTCAAGCATGGTGGTGGCTGCATCATCTTATGGGTATGCTTGACATCGACAAGGACTAGGAGTATTGTGTGTAGGTAGGCCAGTGACACAAAATCTCAATTTAATAAATTCAGGCTGTAACACAATAAAATGTGGAAAAGGTAAACTGGTGTGAATACTTTCTGAAGGCACTGTAAGTCAAAACTGTAACTAGGCCACTCAGGAACATTCAATGTCATCATGGTAAGAAACTCCAGTATATATTTGCCCTTGTGTTTTAGGTTATTGTCCTGCTGAAAGGTAAATTTGTCTCCCAGTGTCTGTTGGAAAGCAGACTGAACCAGGTTTCCCTCTAGGATTTTACCTGTGCTTAGCTTTATTCTGTTTATTTTTATCCTTAAAAAATGGCTAGTCCTTGCAGATGACAAGCATATATTTGTAATGACTGGGTGTACAGTAATGATACACCATCCAAAGTGCAATTAATAACTTCACCATGCTCAAAAGGCATTTTTTTTTTCTTCCCATTTACCAAGCTGTGCTTTAAATTCACTGCTCGACTGAGGGACCTCACAAATAATTGTATGTGTGGGGTATAGAGATGGGGTAGTCATTCAAACACTATTATTGCACAAAGAGTGAGTCTATGCAACTTATTATGTAACTTGTTAAGCACATTTTTACTCCTGAACTTATTTAGGCTGGCCATATCAAAGGGGTTGAATACTTTTTTAAATTTATTTTTACCTTTATTTAACTAGGCAAGTCAGTTAAGAACAAATTCTTATTTACAATGACGGCCTACACCGGCCAAACCCGGACAACGCTGGGCCAATTGTGCGCCGCCCTATGGGACTCCCAATCACAGCCGGTTGTGATACAGCCTGGAATCAAACCAGGGGGTCTGTAGTGACGCCTCAAGCACTGAGATGCAGTGCCTTAGACCGCTGCGCCACTCGGGAGCCCATGTTGACTCAAGACATTTCAGCTTTTCATTTCTTATAACTTTTACGATCTTTTTTTTTCTTCCATTTTGACATTATGGGGTATTGTGTGTAGAGCAGTGACACAACATCTACATTCAATCCATTTAAAATCCAGACTGTAACACAACAACATTTGTAAAAAGTCAAGGGGTCTGAATACTTTCTGAAGGCACTATATGCACACAATACTATTAGCTTATACTTTAGAATTCATTTGATTCAACAGTTGAGTCTCCCCATTTGGTATTTCTGAGACAATTTGACCAAAATCAATTACCGTTCCCCATCTCTCCAGCTGGCATGTGATGAAATGATAATGCTACAAGTTTATTTGAGCATTAACACATGGGAAGAGAGGCCTTGGAATATCTTCTCCTCTGTTTCATTTGTTACATATGGTTGAGCTCGGAATCATCTCAAGTTATCTTTACAGAGGGTGTTTTTGTGGTATTGAAGAGCACTTTAATCAAGGAATCACGGCATTTCCTTACACAACTCAGTGGGCAAAGCTTGAGGCGAATCCCCATCCCTATTTACCCGCTAACTCGTGATTAACACAAGCAGGCTGCTTCTCAGAAGAATAGCACCGGGAGAAATGAACCCTGCCTTGTCTCCTGAGTCAATTTATAATTATTATATTGTGTCTCAATTTAACTTCATCAGAGCGCTCTCACAGTACCCATCCACAGCGGGACCCGCCTGATGGATTCAACTCCTTCTACTGCTCATATAAATTAATTGGATTAAACATTTGATAATCAGTTTCTTTGTGCATCCAACCTTATATCTTCCCTTTTCACACACACATACAAACACACACACACACACACATACACACACACACACACACACACACACACATATACTGTACACACACACAAGCACATTCCAGCACACATCACCCCTGCAGCTCATTGATGGATTCTAAATAGTATCAGAGTTTAACGGTCAAGGTGTCAATCAACTAATTTAACATAATCACTGTCTTCTTAAGAAACGACGGTTCATATCCGACTCAGTCTTCCTTTTCCTGAGAGGGAAATTGCTGTAAATCAGAGATGATTAAGCTGCCATTTAAACGGACCATCCTCAGTTATTGTATTCATTGTGTGTCTGTTATAGATCAAAATCTATGGAGTCGATATTTGAAGCTTTCTGCTCTAACTGTCCCAGTGTCTGTTTTATCAATGCTGTCTGATGATGTGTCATCTGACATGGACACCTCTCTAATTGAGTCCCAGTGTGTATTTAACCAGATGTCTGACCTTACTTGACCTCCTCTTAGTCCCTTCCTCAGGCTCTGCTGTTCTGCCCAGGGCATTTAGAGGGAGCACAGCACATCAGCCATTTAGCCTGGATGGCTGGCCATGGCCATGCTGTGGACCAGACTGTGACTGTCTGTCAGGGGGAAGAGGGAGATCGTTGGGTGGAGTGAGTGTCTTGGTAGTGTTGTTTTCCACTATATTTTAGAAGAGAAGACATGTTATTGAACCCAGTATAGAGACATTAGATTAGCTGGATCCTTGGGCCTCATTTGTCACCTGGAGCCTCCTTGTCAGTTTCACTAGTCTAAACATGCTGGATGATGAGGAACAATTTTCAGAGTCCCCTCCTCATCAGAATAAGTAACACTCCAGAGATGCTTAGAAAGAAAGATGAAAATGAGAAGTGTGGGGCTTGTGATTGGTTCAAGGGTGGCAGGAGGAGATGCAAATGAGACGAAAGGAGAGAATGAGACAGAAAAAAGCGAGATTGAGAGGAGGAAGTGAGAGAGGAAGAGAAAGAGAGTGTGTGGAGTGGAGTTCACAGGTCCGGGCTACTCTGTGACACCTGCAGCCCTGCCTGAACCCCCCCGATGTCACCCCGCTCCATGACAGGCTCATGACATGGCAACAACACACCACGACACGCCACTCCGCTAACCACTCAATCACAGCCTCGATAATCACATGCTAATTAATTTACCCTTGTCCCCGGGTCATATCCATCATGTTAACAGCAAATACCACCACACTGCTGGATTTTCACACCCCTCAAGAAACAGGCTAGAAAACCATAATTATTTATTTTTTGTTAAGTAGCAGTTTTCATAGATAGGAGAGGAAGAAATCCTTCCATTGCTTAATTTTGCAGATCACGTCATCTGAACTTTATCTAATTGTTTTTTGCGTTTTCATCAAATGGTTTAGCAAATGTTCAAATTGTCAGTATTCTGAAAAACTGCTAAAATTATTCATTAGTGCGTATGTTTTTTACCCCCCACTCCCAACATCAGAATGATTTGTTTTTAATCATGCTGATGTTTTGGTTTTATGTTCTGTGGGGTGGAAACTTTGTGCATCTTTTTAGTAATGAGTGTAAAAATGGGCTGCCATCTGCTTTTCAATTTGCTAAACATTCTGAGTGAATATGTCCTCATGCAGGGAATGCAATGCCCCTGAGTATAATGCAAACACAGCTTTCTGATCCTTGATTAAAATGACCAGTATAATGTGACTAGCTACCTTTGAAATGGAGCAATTATTATACCTTTGTTTTTGACATCAAATGTTCTTCTATATGAATTGACAGTGCTTCGGTGAGTGTCAGGAAAATGATCCATCAGGCTGAGTTAGTCACAGTGACTTGCTCTGCAGTGTCTGAGATCTTGTTTAATTTGAATACATCCATAATCATTACAGCCATTTTGAAAGGACGCTAATACGGGGCTTTTGCTGAGACTTCTTTTTTTTTTTTTACAACAAGCTTGAAACATC